>NC_073630.1:55991969-56295000 GCF_029407905.1 Bubalus kerabau | reverse complement strand
TTCTTTGTTTCCCAGTGGTTTGCAGAAATAGGATTAATAATATACAAGAAGTTTAGATTTTTGATGTTCATTTTGTATGTTGTTAATACAATAACTTATTCCAAATTTTCAATTACAATTTCCTCTGGTGTGCATTTGATTTTAGGTCAATTGATGGCCTCATTCTCTCATTCTCTTAAATTTCTACTAGATATTAAGTAACAGAGCAGATAGAAACTCTCAAGGTGTTAAAGTTACAGATAACTCAGATAGAGGGAAAAAAACAACAACAACCAAAAGTCTCTGAAGTCAACCTTAAAGGAACAAGATCCACAATGCATGAAGTATATCGGTTTTGCTGAGAAAAAATAGCAAGAAATACAAATATAAAAAAAAATGGCAAAAATCATAAAATACTGCTGACTATGAAGATTCTTTGTTGACATTCCTCTATTTATAAAGATAATTTGTTGTGCAGTTATTAATCATGGATCATTCTGATACTTAATGAGACAGAAAGCAATATTTTAGTGTGCATTAAGACAATATTTCTTGAAAGGCAAAGAAAGGTATAGGAGTTCTTTCCAGTATTGTTTTGATATCTTTCAGCTTAAAATATAGATATGGAAATCTAGCATATGTTCATGAGTATATGAAGATAGTTAAATATTAGTGACCTCATAAAGGGATTTAATGCTGAGTTTTGGTAACAGTAGTGTCTCAGTGGTGATAACTGTTTCATTTTATGGTAAGACCATCCAAAACAAATCCAGAAATGAAACTCACAGATTATGTAAATAAAATCCAGAAATGTAAAATCTTACCATCTGAGGTAAAATAAAAATATTGGAGAATTAATTCAATTTGTTTCTATATTTGATCCTTAAAGAATAACTGTGTTGTCTTTGTGTTGAACTGTCTTTCCAGAAAGAGAACATATAGTTTTACAAATTAATATCCACGATTATCTGAATTAAACTGATAATATAAATTCTAGGAACTGTTCAGCATAAATTAAAAGTATATCCTTTTTTGTGAAGAAAATTCTTTAATTTTTCTTTTTTTAGTTTTAAGAGTCTGAATGCTAAGTATAATGTTTATGTGGCATCTTGTACATACCATCACCATGGTACCCAATTTCTTGTCAGGCACCAGTCTAATTGCTGCTCTGAAGGTATACTTTAAATGTGATTGATGTTTAAGAATTCAAGTAAATGTGAATGAACCTCATCTAGTCAGTTGGCCCTAGAAAAAAGACTAAGATCCCACAAGAGAGAACGAAATCTGTCTCCAGACTCTGCTTTGAACTCAAGCATCAATTCTTACCTGCATTTCAGAGCCACCGGTCTGCTTTTACAGAGTTTAAACTTGCCAGTCCCCACAGTTGTGTGAACTGATACCTTATTTTGCCAATATTTTTTATAATTTTAGCTTCATTTCCCCCTCTAATCTGCCTTGTTTTCTGGTTTCATTTGATGCATTTCACCGTGATATGTTATAGATGTGTCTTCATTTATTTCTTGATATTGTGTATCAAGTGTAAATTCATCTCTATGTTTAGTTCTGAAAATATTTCAAGTATTATCATTCTTTTGAATATTACCTCTCCTATATATTTTTTTTCCTTCTTAAACACTAGTTACTCATAGCATGGACATTATCATTCTCTTTTCTGGAATTTCTCATGCTTTTTAGGCACTAATTCAGATTATTTTTTAAAAATTAAACTAAGTTTTGCATTTTGGTTTTATTGATATATAATTGACATACAGCACTATGTATGTTTCAGGTATACAGCATGATGATTTGACTTACAGTTACCATTAAATGATTACTGCAATTGGTTTAATCAACATTCATCATCTTATTCTTTCATATCTTTAATCCCTCTAACCTCAGGGCAACTTTTTCTCTTTCAGATCCTTCCAGTTGATTGATTTCCTCATCATCTGTATCTAATTTACTTTTTAGCCATGGACAGAGGAACCTAGCAGGCTACAGTCCAAAAGGTTACAAAGAGTTGAACTTGACTGAATGACTAAACACAGACACACACACACACACATTGTATTTTACTTTAATAACCAGAAGTACTTTTTAATATGTCAGTCTATTGATATGCTGATCTTTCCTCTAACTGTATATTCTATTCCTACTTTTTCTCTTATAAATTTGAAAACTTTAATGTAATATTGTTTAAATATCATATTTAATGGAGAAACTAATTCCTCTTCATTTTCTCTCTCTTTGTCACTGATAATTCCTTTCATACTCAGTTATTTCTGTATATATTATAATTTTAAGTTTTGAGCTCATCATTGTGGAGAGGTCATCTTCTGAATTGAAGTCAGATCTCTTTGTCCTGGGAAAGTGTCTCAAATAGCAATTTCATGTTTGTTTCTCCTGCAGCAATAGCAGTTCCAATGATCCTGGAATATTTGTATGGTAATTTCTTAATTAGGTTTATGTTCCATGCAGTTTCTGTAATTGGAAGGCATATAGATATATGGTTTAATTTCCACAAGGAAGCTTTTTTAACATTGCTTTTGAAGGACTTTATTATTTATAATTAACTTTTACTCCATCATTTCAATTATGGTTTAGTTGGGATGGTAGATATATGTATCTCCTCAATTCACTGTTATTAGAAGTTGTGTTTAAACTATATATTTTATGATCTATAATACATTCTAAAGGATCAGAATAATTCTGAAATGTATTGTTCATACTTTACTGTTTATAGGCAAAGAATTTGTTTGCCTTTTTCTCTAATTTAATTATAATTTAATTGCATTTGTATATATCAGATATATTAGGGGATTCCCTAGTGGCTCAGATAGTCAAGAATCAGCCTGCAATGCTAAAGACTAAGGTTCAGTCCCTAGGTTGGGAAGATCCCCTGCATAAGGGAATGGCTACCCATTCCAATATTCTTTCCTGGAGAATTCTATGGACAGAGGAATCTAGCAAGCTACAGTCCATAGGGTTGCAAAGAGTCAAACATGACTGAGTTACTAACACATATCAAATATATTGCTATTTTGTGATATCACTTGGCATACATCAGATCTATATTTTTCCCTCAACCAAGTTCCCATTGTTTTCAGAATATTATACATCAAAAAAATGTAGTGTTTTTCATACAGAAGAAAGTCACATAAGCATAAAGACTTTATTAAAATTTCTATCTTTGGCACCTACTGTAATGCCAGGCACACATAGTCCATATTTAATATAATCATAAGTGGATAACAGAAGGTCAAGTTACTGCAGAGCTTACTGGAAGTTACATAACTTGCCTACAGGATTTGCTTGTATTTCTAAGTATCCAAAGTTCTCTATAGTCTTTTATGGTCCTCCTAAAGTGAAAAATAAATAAATATAAACATTAAAATTTCAAAATTTTATGATATGTTTAATGAGATCACCATTCTTCACTTAAAGTTGTAGTTCATTGTGCTGTTTTAGTTTCATTTAAAGAGAATATTTTAGCATGCATATTTTACTGTTTTTATTTGTACTCTGTAAAGAAAACAAAATATTCTTAAAATGTTTCCATTAAAACATAGCCACATCATCATAACTTTAGTAATTCAGGATCTATTCAATTTAAAATATATAGTAATGTACTTTTTTCTAGCCTGAAAAAATAAAACCATGGTACTATTTAATATATCTTTTATTATAATTTAGTTGTAATAGGTTAAAATATTATTAGATGACTGCTATTGAAAAGAGAGTTTGCTATGTTCACAGATCCTAGAAGTATGGAGCACTCCACACCTTGGGAGGATTACATAGGGAAGCATTGGACTCAGTCAAAGGTTAGAGGGAGGAATGTTAACTGTAGGAAGAACCTATACTGTGGCTTCCATGGGAAGGAATTAATGAGGCATGGTAAGCAGGTTTAGAACTGCATCGTTTGAATAATTTCAGTGGACTCTGGGGTGTAGGAACTGTCCTTTGGCTGTTTTCAGGATGATTAGGGCAGATAGAGTATGGCCCTGAGTGTGAATGCCCAATAAAGGAGGTGGTTGAGAATAGAAGTGGTTGGTCATAGCGGCTCTGAGCTGGCTGGTTTGATTTGATTAGTGTTCACTTGGCTTCCCTTGTAGCTCAGTTGGTAAAGAATCTACCTGTAGTGCAGGAGACCTGGGTTCGATCCCTGGGTCAGCAAGATCCCCTGGAGAAGGAAATGGCAGCCCACTCCAGTATTCTTGCCTAGAAAAATCCCATGGACATAGGAGCCTGGTGGGCTGCAGTCCATGGGGTCTAAAAGAGTCAGCATGACTAAGAAACTAACCCTTACCTTACCTCTTGAGTAAGTTGTTTATTATCTCTCAGTTCAGTTCAGTCAGTTCAGTCCCTCAGTCGTGTCTGACTCTTTGTGACCCCATGAATCACAGCCACCAAGCCTCCCTGTCCATCACTAACTCCCAGAGTTCACCCAAACTCTTGTCCATTGAGTCGGTGATGCCATCCTGCCATCTCATCCTCTGTCGTCCCCTTCTCCTCTTGCCCCCAATCCCTCCCAGAATCAGGGTCTTTTCCAATGAGTCAACTCTTCACATGAGGTGGCCAAAGTAATGGAGTTTCAGCTTCAGCATCAGTCCTTCCAATGAACACCCAGGCCTGATCTTCTTTATTATCTCTAGGAATTTGTTAACCTTGGAAGGGGCAGTTCTTCCAGGGTCTGCAAGACCCCAAATGTTAAAGCATCAGTGCAGGAAACAAAAAACCTGGTAAATACAGATATATTCTAGAATATAGACACATTTTTCTTCCCAAATAAAACATTGCAACTTACATTCTGCCTCATTTCAAGCAAACATTTGGGTTTTGTGAGTCCTGCCACTGGATGGTAGCTGGTTTTCATTTGTTTCATTTGTTAATAGCAAATTCAGCAACAAACATTTCCAAGTATTTAAGTCAAACGTCTTTGAGAGGTTAGTGAAATGAGTGTAAATATGTATTTTGCATGTTGTAAAAATCAATAAACTGTGCTACCTTGCTGTCTTAAGTCACAATAAAATTTCAGGTGTCCACTGTTGAAAAATAATACATTTTAAAAGATACTGAATATAATTTGACCATGGTAAAAAAAAAAAATACACAAGCAACAGGTGGTTAAGATCTGCCTACAGAAAGAAATATTATTTAGATAATAATAGGTTTAATATCTCCAAAATACTAGGGAATTCTCCATCTAGGTCTTAACCCTTCTAAGAAGATCTAAAATTATGGACATCTTTAATTTATTTTTCCTGAATATCTTTAGAGAAAGGGAAACATAGGTTATAGAATCCTATGAATTACGGATATGGTATATGTTTTAGCTGTACTAATTTTCCTCTCAGACAGACACAACTTCACTGCCAGTTTTATATATATATACTTTTATAAGTCACTCTTGCAAATCGTAGTTCCCTCTTTCTTTTTATGCTCCCAAAGAAAGATATGAACATTTCCAGATACTTTGGGTTTCTTTGTAGAAATTTTATTTAGTTTTATTATATTGCTTCCTTTAGGATGTGATAGTCAATTCTGGCACCTTCTTAGTGTTTTCCACATTATAATATGATATTGCAGAATAAAAATGAAGATTTTAAAATGTTGACACAAAACACTAAGACTTAGAAGCAAATATATTTCATTTTCTTAACATTTTACCCATAATATTAAATTATTTTATGTTATGTGTGTGTGTTAGTCACTCAGTCATGTCCAACTCTTTGTGACCCTATGGATTGCAGCCTGCCAGGCTTCTCTGTTCATGGAATTCTCCAGGCAAGAATACTGGAGTGGATTGCCATTCCCTTCTCCAAGGGAACTTCCTAACCAGGGATTGAACTCTGGTCTCCTGAATCGCAGGCAGATTCTTTACCATTTTGGCTACAGGGAAGTCTGTAAATTATTTTATAGAGTTAACTAAATCATTTGGTTCTTAATGCAAATAATTGTTCAATAAAAATTTATGGATTTCTGTGATCTGTAATGGGCTTCCCAGGTAGCTCAATGAATAAAGAATTCACCTGCCAATGCAGGAGACATGTTTGATCCATGGATCAGAAAGATTCCCTAGAGAAGGAAATGGCAACCCACTCCAGCACTCTTACCTGGGAAATCCCATGAACAGAGGAGCCTGGTGGGCTATGGCCCATGGGACCACAAAAGAGTCAGATGCAGCTTAGCAACTGAACAACAATAGTCTTTAATATCACTGACTGATAGATATATATTTGTGATAGTTTTTACTTAATTTTCTAGAATTAAGAAAACAGACTAAATACTCTTAGTTATTTCTTCCAAGCAAATAAATATAATTTAGCAGCTAATTGGTACTGCTATAACACACATTTACATTTGGACATCTTGTTATTGTGAATTTATAAAATCAGTCAGAAGGCATCTTTTTTGTGAAGATTGCTACTAAATCTGTGTTTCCCTGGTGGCTCAGATGGTAAATAATCCACCTGCAACACCAGAGACCTAATTCGATATCTGGGTCAGGAAGATTGCCTGGAAAAGGGAATGGCTACTTGCACCAGCTGGGTTGGATGAAGCACAAGCAAGAACCAAGAGTGCTGGGAGAAATATCAGTAACCTCAGATATGCAGATGACACCACCCTTATGGCAGAAAGTGAAGAAGAACTAAAGAGCCTTTTGAAGAAAGTGAAAGAGGAGATTGAAAGAGTTGGTTTAAAATTCAACATTCAGAAAACTAAGATCATGGCATTTGGTCTCATCACTTCATGGCAAAGATGGGGAAACAATGAAAACAGCGAGAGACTATTTCTTTGAGCCCCCAAAAAACTGCATATGGTGACTGCAGCCATAAACTTAAAAGAAACTTGCTCCTTGGAAGAAAAGCTATGACCAACTTAGATAGCATATTAAAAAACAGAGACATGACTTTGCCAACTAGGGTCTATACAGTCAAAGCTATGGTTTTTCCAGTAGTCATGCATGGATGTGAGAGTTGGACTATAAAGAAATCTGAGTGCTAAATAATTGATGCTCTTGAACCGTGGTATTGGAGAAAACTTTTCAGAGTCCCTTGGGCTGCAAAGAGATCAACCAGTCAATCCTAAAGGAAATCAGTCCTGAATATTCATTGGAAGGACTGATGCTGAAGCTGAAACTCCAATACTTTGGCCACCTGATGCAAAGATCTCTCATCGAAAAGGTTGGATGCCATCACTGACTCGATGGACATGAGTCATGGACATGAGCAAGCTCCAGGAGTTGGTAATGGACAGGGAAGCCAGGCCAGCTGTAGTCCATGGGGTTGCAAAGAGTCTGACACAATTGAGTGACTGAACTGAACTGAATTGAACTAATTCTTGCCTGGAAAATTCCATAGACAGAGGAGCCCAGTGGGCCACAGTCCATGGTGTTGCAAAGAGTTGGACAGGACTGAACAACTAACACTTTCACTTCACTACTAATTTTAAATTTAGTTAAAGGCCTAACTTTCTTCTGCCTTCTCTATTTACAAACTTGTATATTCAAAATATTATATACTTTTTTTCGTTAATGTATATTTCATGTTTGATAGTATAAATTTCACTTAAGCAACCAGTCAATTCAGTTCAGACACTCAGTTCAGTTCAGTCTCTCAGTTGTGTCCAACTCTTTGCAACCCCATGAATCACAGCACGCTAGGCCTTCCTGTCCATCACTAACTCCTGGAGTTCACTCGAACTCAAATCCATGGAGTCGGTGATGCCATCCAGCCATCTCATCCTCTGTTGTCCCCTTCTCCTGTGTCCAATCCCTCCCAGCATCAGGGTCTTTTCCTATGTGTCAACTCTTTGAATGAGATGGCCAAAGTATTGGAGTTTCAGCTTTAGCATCAGTCCTTCCAATGAACACCCAGGACTGATCTCCTTTAGGATGGACTGGTTGGATCTCCTTGCAGTCCAAGGGACTCTCAAGAGTCTTCTCCAACACCACAGTTCAAAAGCATCAATTCTTTGGTGCTCAGCTTTCTTCACAGTCCAACTCTCACATCCATACATGACTACTGGAAAAACCATAGCTTTGACTAGACGGTCCTTTGTTGGCAAAGTAATATCTCTGCTTTTCAATATGCTATCTAGGTTGGTCACAACTTTCCTTCCAAGGAGTAAGTGTCTTTTAATTTCATTGCTGCAATCGCCATCTGCAGTGATTTTGGAGCCCCCAAAAATAAAGTCTAACACTGTTTCCACTGTTTCCCCATCTATTTGCCATGAAGTGATGGGAACGGATGCCATGATCTTAGTTTTCTGAATGTTGAGCTTTAAGCCAACTTTTTCATTTTCCTCTTTCACTTTCATCAAGAGGCTTTTTAGTTCCTCTTCACTTTCTGCCATAAGGGTGGTGTCATCTGCATATCTGATGTTATTGATATTTCTCCCAGCAATCTTGATTCCAGCTTGTGCTTCTTCTACCCAGTGTTTCTCATGATGTACTCTGCATACAAGTTAAATAAGCAGGGTGACAATATACAGCCTTGACATACTCCTTTTCCTATTTGGAACCAGTCTGTTCTATGTCTACTTCTAACTGTTGCTTCCTGACCTGCATACAGGTTTCTCAAGAGGCAGGTCAGGTGGTCTGGTATTCCCATCTCTTTCAGAATTTTCCACAGTTGATTGTGATCCACACAGTCAAGGCTTTGGCATAGTCAATAAAGCAGAAATAGATGTTTTTCTGGAACTCTCTTGCTTTTTCAATGATCCAGCGAATATTGGCAATTTAATCTCTGGTTCCTCTGCCTTTTCTAAAACCAGCTTGAACATCAGGAAGTTCACGGTTCACATATTGCTGAAGCCTGGCTTAGAGAATTTTGAGCATTACTTTACTAGTGCGTGAGATGAGGGCAATTATGCTGCAGTTTGAGCATTCTTTGACATTGCCTTTCTTTGGGATTGGGATGAAAATGGACCTTTTCCAGTCCTGTGGCCACTGTTCAGTTTTCCAAATTTGCTGGCATAGATCTGATAGACAGAGTACCTGATGAACTATGGACAGAGGTTCGTGACGTTGTACAGGAGACAGGGATCAAGACCTTCCCCATGGAAAAGAAATGCAAAAAAGTAAATTGGCTGTCTGAGGAGTCCTTACAAATAGCTGTAAAAAGAAGAGAAGTGAAAAGCAAAGGAGAAAAAGAAAGATATAAGCATCTGAGTTATAAGCAGAGTTCCAAAGAATAGCAAGGAGAGATAAGAAAGCCTTCCTCAGTGATCAATGCAAAGAAATAGAGGAAAACAACAGAATGGGAAAGACTAGAGATCTCTTCAAGAAAATTACAGATACCGAGGGAACATTTCATGCAAAGATGGGCTCAGTAAAGGACAGAAATGGTATGGACCTAACAGAAGCAAAAGATATTAAGAAGAGGTGGCACGAATACACAGAAAAACTGTACAAAAAAGATCTTCATGCCCCAGATAATCATGATGGTGTGATCACTCACCTAGAGCCAGACACCCTGGAATGTGAAGTCAGTCACTCAGTCATGTTCAACTCTTTGAGACTCCATGGACTGTACATTCAAATCTATGGTTTTTCCAGTAGTCATGCATGGATGTGAGAGTTGGACTACAAAGAAAGCTGACTGCTAAATAATTGATGCTCTTGAATGGTAGTTTACAATCTTCTCATTTGTAAGTGCTACATAATAAATCTCAACAATGTTTGCTTTTATTTTTTCTTTACAAAAAATAATAACTTAAAATTTTCCTTTGTATTTAATAATTTTTAATGGGGAATTAACTTCCCTGGTGTCTCAGACGGTAAAGCGTCTGTCTACAATGTGAGAACCTGGGTTCGATCCCTGGGTTGGGAGAATTCCCTGGAGAAGGAAATGGCAACCCACTCCAATATTCTTGCCTTGAAAATCCCGTAGATGGAGGAGCTTGGTGCAGGCTACTATCCATGGGGTCTCAAAGAGTCGGGCACAACTGAGCAACTGCACTTTCACAATGGGGAATTGGCATATAACAAATTAAAAAATGGTATTTAAATCTTATTTTAATTTTATATATGGTATCCTACTTATGGGAGCTTCTCTGGTGGCTCAGATGGTAAAGTGTCTGCCTATAATGTGGAAGACCCGGGTTCAATCCCTGGGTCGGGAAGATCTCCTGGAGAAGGAAATGGCAACCCACTCCAGCATTCTTGCCTGGAAAATCCCATGGATGGAGGAACCTGGTAGGCTACAGTCCATGAGGTCGCAAAGAGTTGGACACGACTGAGCGACTTCACACACACACACATATCCTACTTATACAGATTAAAGGGAAATATTTTATAAAGTTTGAAAATTTATAGAAATATTTGGAAGTCTTGTATTAAACTGTTTTGCACTCCCCATAGCATTTATAGTTTATACAAGGCATATTTGAAACTTGTTTGGTAAGGGAAAGAGAGGCCTCTGGTGTTCCAAAAAAAACTGGTTATATTTATTTATTGCATAATATCAGCTAAGTATTTGATTTTTTTAACTTTGTTTTCCCATGAAATTTCCATCTATTGCATAGAAACAATATGCAAACTTCTCAAGGTTGTTTTAAGAAAGATATGAGATAACAGTGCATGTAAAATATAAATATCTAAGTAAAGATAAAAAACTTGACATTCAATAAATAACACCTAATGTGTGTGTGTGTGTGTGTGTGTGTATCATTGTCTTCATAGCCTGAAAAGAGTTATTTTATACACTTTGGCTGTTATTTCGTGGCTATTCTAGTGATTAATTCTTTATCATCTTTTACTTCCTTGATTTAAACATTACCTCCTCAGAGTTGGCTTCCTTAGCTTTCATATGTGAATAATTTTCAGTAATATCTAAGTCTCTTTATTACTTTATTTTTATTTAATTCCTTCATAGCACATATTACTAGATGGTAATGTGTTTGTGAAGGAATTAAATAAAAATGTGGCTTGATTGTGTTCCATTAAACTGACCCCTTTTATTGAATTGAAGACTTGGTTTGCCTTGTTCATACAGTAAATATTTCTCAAAGCAGAAAAAAAAAATGAAACCTTAGGTTGTTCCTAGATTTCCCAGCATTCCATGCTGAACACATGAAAGCTAATCTTGTGAAATAAATTTACCATAGCATACCATTTTTCTTTTGAAGCAGGTGTTTCATGATGCATTTCTTTCTAAGCCCCCTCTAAAGCTATGCACCAAGCATTTTTTGGCCCTTTACATATTTGTGAACCCATCGTTACTACATTAGACCATTAAAGACTACTGACAGTAGAACAGAAAAGCTTCAGTATTATTTGAATTGCTATGAAATTTCATCTTTTCAGAAGCTGTATTCTGTTTGAGAACTAAATTTTCAGGAGAGATTTTAGTATAACCTATCAATATCAAGAATGAATGAATCTCTATGGGGTAGAGGAATCTTCAGTTTGCGCTTGCAGCCAAAGAAGGAACTGCTTATCTATATATTCAAACATTTAAGACTTTTGAATTTTTTTCACCCAAGTGGAATCAAATAATTTTTTTTCATCTTCAATAAAATTGCATCATTTGTTTGATTTCAAACAAGAATTTCTTTGTTGTCCTTCAAACTTTTTTCAGCCTTATTTTGGAAAACCCTTAGGTAGAATAGGGCAACTCCAACAAAAGTAAAAGTTTATATATTTATTCATATTTTCTCAAGTAAAATATTCTTCTGAGATATTTTTTAATGTTGGTATTAAGAATTGGCATGGTGTGGGCTCGGAAGGGCTGACCTGGTAGGGGAGAGGGCAGAACACATCACCCATGTGGAAAAAGAGAGAAAGAGAGAGAAAAAAAAGAATTGGCATGAGAAATAAGAAATAGTCAACATAAATGATAAAATGAAAGAACAAATCCCCAGAGCTTCATAGATTGTCTTGCACTTTAGTGTGTTTTATATTTAGATGATACATATTCTAATGTAATTTGACAATCATGTGCATTACAATTTCTCATGCGTGTTATAGAATGATATTATCTGACACTATTTCATTTTTGTATTTTTAATTAATTGTCACAATTAGCAAACTCTCTTCAAATAAATATAATGAGTTGTTAGGCAAAGTGATGACAAGGGGAAAAAAAAAAAAAAAAAAGCAAACTCTTATTTAGCATCATGAAAGAGTCCAGAAATCACCTATACTTAAAATTCTAGTCTTGGTTTTCACCTAGTTCAATTCACCAAGCATTCAATTGACCAAAACACTGAAGTTTGACTTTCCCTGCATTTTTTTGTCATTCATTTTAAGTCACTTATTTTACCCCAAAACATCTTTCACTGCAAATAAGTAAAACAAATACTCTCAAATGTATACCATGATCTCTGCTCACCAGGCTGAATGAGTGCAGGTTTGCATAGGTATGATATAGTATAAAAAGAACTAGACTCATTTTTTTTCAAATGCTATATCATACATGCATATGTATCACATGAGAAATGTGTTCAAAGGCAGGATGTGATTCTGTATGCCTGAGATCTCAGATTTTGCATTTCCAAGGCATGCTATTGATCTAAAGACAATATTTTGAAAAATTAGACTGCCAAACTTCCTTCATTCAATTTTCTATACCTTCTTTATGAAAGTCCCTTAAATTTTTGAGACTTACTTTGCTTGGCTGTAAAATGGGAATAACAAAATCAAATCTACTTTTACAATATTCTTCTGAGCATCAAAAAGCTATAATTCTCAAATAACCCATAAAGTTCCATATAAATTAAGGATACTGTTAGTGCTTTTTTTTTTCTTTTAGTTTTATTATTTTTTCTGTAATCTACTTAAAGCTATCCCTGATTGACTTGCATCCACTGACAAATTCTTGAGAGTTTATTTTTGGATTTTGACCAGACTAATTGGTCAAAGAGCAAATATGTGGCTCATGAGTCATATTATACTGATATGGATTTTGGCTTGGCCAATATTATCAATAGAAAGTATTATTGGACAGTAGTATCAAATCATATTTTGTTTACAACTGTGTGTACATCTCCTAGCACAGCTCTCTGTTCTCAATAGTTTCTTAATATATTTTCTGAGTAAAATGAATAACATATCAGTTTTTACTTCAATCATTTATCCATTTAGCAAATATTTATAGGTCATAAACTATATAAATATAGGTGATAGAAAGATGAATAAGGCAGTTTACTATTATTAAGTTATAGTAGGATGCAGAGTCATTCATAAGCATTATTACAATGCATTGTTGAAAGGCAAAATATTCAATACTGAATACATGTATAGGGTGATGTTGGTGCACAGAAGACCCTGTCCTGTTTTCATGGTTAGATTATTCAATAAGATCAAGATAGACACCAAATTGCCAGTCAAACTACAATCACTAAATTTCTCAATAGTGGTATTTGGCAGTCTTTTATACAATGAATAAAGAGTTAAACCCTTTATTTTCAAGTTTCCTTTCAATTCTGTAGTTCTATGAATTGAATTTGTTTTTTTTTCTTTTTTGGTCAAGACATGAGAAACTCAGAGTAATAACAATTTATGATGTCAGAAACTTTTGTACAGGCCCAAGAAAAGAATTTGATCAATGGGAAAAAAAATTAATCATAAATGAGATAAATTGTAAAGGATTAAGTAATAAGATTAGACAATAATTTTGGGAAAGAAAGATAGAAAAGAGGTTAAGACATCATCCAAATAGACCCATTGGGACTACAAATAGGTTTGTCACAAATATGAATATTAAGATGACAGATATAATCACCATTAAAAGCATCATCATCTAACTTGTTGACCCTTTTATTCTGAGAGCTTCATAGTGTAGAATGATATTAAATCCTATCCCCTTCAGGGAAGACAATAAATATGAACTGACAATGATTTTCATAAGAACAGAGTGGTGTTTTCTCTGATCTCATCCAAGGTATTTTGAATAAGTCAAGAATAGTTATTTTTTATATCTATTGAAAACATTTGCTTTAAAAAAAAGGCTGTGTTCTGTTTCTTGTTTTCTTTTTAGCTCAGTGGTTTAGTCAGATGAGATAGCTTTTTGTGTTTAATGTTACTGAGTTTGAAATGACACATATCTCCTCAGTACTTGAACTCTTTTATAAGAAGTCAAATATCTTTGTCTAACTGCCATTCCTCCCTTGAATGTGAGTAATTTGAGTCCCAAAGATGTATTTGAAATTTGAGAGGATATACCTGATTTCTTTGTAAATTGAAGCTTTTAATTCCCTTTTAGCTGTCACTATGTTCTTTTTTTAAATTTTTTTAAATGGACTGCATTATTTTTCTGGGATAATGTTAAAGATATATTTATTTTCATACTTAAATTCTGCAACTTTTTCTTCAATTGATAATGTTAAGATTTTAGATCAAAGCATTATAAAAGTGTATATTGATAAACATAATTCTTTCCTCAAGGGAATTAACTTTTATAATTGACCTAGCAACAAGACACCAAATTAATTGTTTTTCATAAGGGCTGTTAATCATAATGGTGACAATTCTGCACAATGAACCCACTAGTAATTGAATATTGTTGTTCACTTTAAGTGTAATTTAAATCACACAGCATGTTTAAATGCTGCGGACGGAAGAGGTTCTAAGTGGTTGGAGATGATCCATAAGCTAATTGCTAAGCAGTGGTGGCATTTTCATTTATTATAGACCACTCAGCCATTAATTGTGTGTGGTGATACAGTTCACTGGAGTTTCTCATTGAACAAGTTGCAAAGGTTAACTGGAGCCAAGTTGAAAAGAAGTCAAAACTAAGGAAGAAACATGGATTCTATCTACTACCACACATAGAAACAATAAACAGTTTTTTAAAATTGCAGAAGCAAAGCAATGTTTTTACAATAAAAATTAAATTCTCTACTTATTTTACAGTCCACGGGGTTGAAAGAGTTGAACATGACCTAGCAACTAAATCGTCACCACCATACTATACTCAAATTCCTTGAGATTAAAATTTATAAAGCCAGCTGTTATTTATATATATAGTCTCATTTGAGAGAGTTTAAACTCTCCAACAAATTAACTCTTTTGAATAAAAAAATGTGTGATTTAATACTTAGGCATTTCAGAACCAAATGTATTAAATAATTAACTATAAGATTAGAAGGAGCTATATTTCATTCTTAAGTATTTTGGCATTCTTTCTTGTTATTTTGATTCTCCTTTGTACATAATGTATTACACTTACTATTGGAAAATATCTCATAGGTGGGCCTTCATTCCAAAGTCTTTACTTCATTTCTTCCATTGTGATTAATCAGACTGACTTGAAAGTAAAAATATCACCACTGTTTCTTAGGATCTTACATGTGATAAATCATTTGGAGTTCCCTAGTTAGAAGAATATAGCACTTCAGATGAACTTCACTTGGCAGAACTTCTACTGGTGGAAAAATCGGTCATGATTATTTCTTCCTGAAAAGCATGCACACACAGTTCACCAGACACCAGCTTGCCCACACCTAAATCTTGCACTGCCTGACCTCCAACACTCTGAGCAATAACTATTGTAGCATTTTCGTATAGCAGCCTGAACAGACTAAGAAAATCCCAAAATCCATTGTACTGTTATTACATAAAATCTATCTTCAGTATTTTTATACCTACTGTGATAGTTAATTTTATATGCCAACTTCAAAGCTCCGATGTCTGTTTATTTCAGGCTGTGTCTGTGGATTGGTGTTTCCAGAAGGCCCAGGGATTTGAATCAGTAACGAGTCAAACAAATTGCCTTCCTAGCATGGGTGTGCATCATCCAATCCACTGAGGACCTGAAGAGAACTAAAAGGTGGAGGAAGAGAGAATTTACTTGCTCTGCCTGGAAGTTTGAATTGTGACATCCATCTTCTTCCCTCAGCAATTTAGATTCTCAAATCTTTAGTCCTCTACTGGAATCCATTGGACTCCCCACTCTCAGGCTCTTTCTTGTGTCTCCAGTTTATAGCTACCTCCCTGAACCAGAACCTCACTGTTCTAATAGAAAATTGGAATAGTAATATTCCAGTATATGTTGGGTTTGTATTCTATTGGATATATACAATGGATATATAATATATAAAATTATATAATGTATTAATATTAACCTATTGCTTCTGTTTCTCTGGAGAACACTCACTAATACACCTATATTACCTTTTTGTGACTGCTTATTAATACAACAGCAAATCTTGTTAGCCTCTTAGTCACTCTCACTAATCATATTTTATAATGTCCTCATGTATTTTTTTCCCTTAGTTCAGATATTTCTTCAAGTTTATTTCCAAGAATAAGGATTGGTTGAATTTCTGAACTTAATATGACCCTTAATACTTAATAAATTTATTTTTCCTGATATTCAAATTATTTTACTCGATACAAAATTCCAGTTATTTTCTTTTGATATTTTGAAAATATTACTCCACTGTCTTTTTATAGTCAGTATTTTCACTGAGAAGCATGTCAGTGTAATTCTTATTATTTATAGCTTACACTCTTCTTTTGTCTTCGTCTATTTTTTTTTTAATTTGACTGTTGTTTTTAGCTGTGAATTCTTTCTTATTTATACTGTTCGATATGCCAATTATCTCAGTATAAACCCTTACATTTTCCATTGTAATTATGTTTTTAATATACAATATGTGCCTGAATATCTATATATTTCATTAATTCTTAAATTTGTTTTACATGTAAATGAATACAATTATTTCTATCCTCTCTATCTCTTTACTGTATGTTTATATTTTCTCATAACTGGTGCACAGTACTTCACTATATTAAGAGCAGGAGAAAAGTGAAAGTGAAGTCGCTCAGTCATGTCCGACTCTTTGTGACCCAATGGACTGTAACCTACCAGGCTCTGAGGGGCCTCTCAGTCCATGGAATTTTCCAGGCAAGAGTACTGGAGTAGGTTGCCATTTCCTTCTCCAGGGGATCTTCCCAACCCAGGGATCAAACCCGGGTCTCCTGCACTGCAGGCAGATGCTTTACAGTCTGAGCCACCAAATGCAGTCTGAGATTCACACTTAAGATTAGATTGGAGCTACATATATACTGTGTGGCTGATGCCATAAGCTTGGCCTCTGCACCAGAGCCAAATCAAATCTTGAGGACAGATTTTTGGGTGAAGTAGAAATAGTCTGGCCTCAGGTGACTATATCCAGTGATACTGACATCTTCTGTTTGTTGGGTTTTAATTCTATAAAGAGCTTAAAGACATTATTTATCCCTTGAGGTGGAACCTCATGTATGGATGTGAGAGTTGGACTATAAAGACAGCTGAGCACCAAAGAATTGATGCTTTTGAACTGTGGTGTTGGAGAAGACTCTTGAGAGTCCCTTGGACTGCAATGAGATCCAACCAGTCCATCCTAAAGGAAATCGGTCCTGAATATTCATCGGAAGGACTGGTGCTGAAGCTGAAACTCCAATACTTTGGCTACTTGATGTGAAGAGCTGACTCATTTGAAAAGACCCTGATGCTAGGAAAGATTTAAGGCAGGAGAAAAAGGGGACGACAGAGAATGAGATAGTTGGATGGCATCACCAACTCAATGGACATGAATTTGAGTAAACTCCAGAAGTTGGTGATGCACAGGGAGGCCTGGCATGCTGCAGTCCATGGGGCCACAAAGAGTCAGATATGACTAAAAACTGAACTTAACTGAGGTGGTATCAGTACTCTACCCTCAAGGCTGCACTATTGTTTCTTGGCTGCGTCTTCCTTTACTTAAGCTGGGCTTCCCAGGTGACCCATCTTAAAGAATCTTTCTGCAACGCAGGATCCCTGGGTTGGGAAGATACCCTGGAGAAGGCCATGGCTATCTACTCCAGTATTCTTGTCTGGAGAATTCCATGGACAGAAGAGCATGGTGGGCTACAGTCCATGGTTTCACAAAGAGCTGGACATGATTGAAGTAACTTAGCATGGACAGTGACTTTGTATTCCTTGGCTTCCTGAATCAGTATCTGCTCACAATCTGCCCTTTGGGACTCAGGGAAGGTCATGCAGGCTGGAGGGGAATAGAAAAGCTTCATTGCTCAAGAGCCCCATAGGGTCCTGTTGGGTTTTCTCAACTATGAATTGGCACTTGCCAAAATCGTTGCTGACGACTGAACAAGGGCATTCACCATCTGCCTCTGCTGAGACAACCCTGCACTGTTGCAGCTGTTGACCTTCAATACACCCTGAGGGAGTTCAGGGTGGAGTAAGGCACTCTGTGCTCCAGGCAATCTGGTGGGACAGGTCTTTAGACCTATGTTTTAGGAACAGAGTTTATAATCCCAATCTTTGCATCTCCTCATATCTAGAAAAGCAATGAATCCCTTCTTGGTGACATCAGATCCTTGTGCTAGCAGAAGACGTTTTGTAAATGAATGTTTAATGGTATTGAACTCCGCCCTTTCCCAAAGTCAATATGTAAGATTGACTTCCCCCTGTTATCTCTTTGGAGCAGTCTCTCAGAGCTGAGGGGCTGCCTCCCAGGCTACAGTCCTCATTTTGCCTCTTATAAAACTCAACTCACAGCTCTCAAGTTGTGCATCTTTTTAGTCGACAGTTTCATGACCTTGTGAAAATTTCTTGACTTCTCTGTACCTCAGTTTCCTTACATGTAAAAATGAGGCTGTTAATATTTACCTTACTAAGTTGTAGAAATAAATGAGTTATTATACTACAGCACTTAAAATAGTACCTGACAAAATTACTATCTGAGCAAGCGTTAGCTGCTATTAATATTGTCAGAAGCCAGAAGTTATTCTTTGAAAATTTAAAAATAATTTCTTAATAATATTTTTTCTTACCTGGAGCCAAACATTGTTAATTTCATCTAAGTAAGAAACATAAGAAACATCTAAGTAAGAAAATTTGTCTACTTTGTTAAAAATATATACAACCCACAACTTGGACTCTAAGAATAATGGTAGTAACCTGTCGTATGTGTGTGCTTGGTCATGTCGGACTCTTTGCAACACTATGGACTGTAGCCTGCCAGGCTCCTCTGTCAGTGGGATTTCCCAGTAAGAATACTGGAGTGGGTTGCCATTTCTCTCTCCAGAGTAATCTGTTCAGTTCAGTTCAGTCACTCAGTCATGTCTGACTCTGCGACCCCATGAATCACAGCATGCCAGGCCTCCCTGTCCATCACCATCTCCTGGAGTTCACTCAAACTCACGTCCATTGAGTCAGTGATGCCATCCAGCCATCTCATCCTCTGTCGTCCCCTTCTCCTCCTGCCCCCAAATCCCTCCCAGCATCAGAGTCTTTTCCAATGAGTCAACTAGATCTCTTCAAGAAAATTAGAGATACCAAGGGAAGATTTCATGCAAAGATGGGCTCGATAAAGGACAGAAATGGTATGGACCTAACAGAAGCAGAAGATATTAAGAACAGGTGGCAAGAATACACAAAAGAACTGTACAAAAAAACCTTCATGACCCAGATAATCACGATGGTGTGATCAACCACCTAGAGCCAGACATCCTGGAATGTGAAGTCCAGTGGGCCTTGGAAAGCATCACTATTAACAAAGCTAGTGGAAGTGATGGAATTCCAGTTGAGCTTTTTCAAATCCTGAAAGATGATGTTGTGAAAGTGCTGCACTCAATATGCCAGCAAATTTGGAAAACTCAGCAGTGGCCACAGGACTGGAAAAGGTCAGTTTTCATTCCACTCCCAAAGAAGAGTAATCTGTTAACTGGCAATAAAAAGGGAAGTATTCCATTTGCTACACTGATACTTATGGTGATGAATATTTTCCTAGATTTCTCAGTGTTTTCTGTAAAAAGCTCAGCTTGCTAAAGATCCTTCACAAAGTGTGAGAATTCTATCCATAGCCATTTGTCTAGCTAATTGTTTTTATACGAAAGGATAATAAAACATATCTTATCTCTGGGAGACTATGGTTACAGAGTAGTTTCCTAGGTCGAATTCTCAGAGTGTCAGGAAGACTGGAGCTGCTATTTTTCTGAGTATTTACTTTCAAGGAGCAGCAAAATCAGATTAGTTAGAGACAGCTTAGGTGACAAAAGCAGAAGAACCGGGGTTTATTTGGTTCCTGGAAAGATTCTAATTTTATATCAAAGAGCTGGAGTAGGGAAGAGACTCTCAGGAGAGTAGCTTCTTTTTCTTCATAAGCAAAATTAAATCATTCTTCCTTATCTGTCACCTGTAGATTGACCAGTTATTTGCATAGGACCATAGACCTAATCCTTATCTCCCTGCTCCAAGGGTAAGGACAAGGACAAAGGAGGGTGGGGTTTGGCGGATACTTAACAGTTACTGTGATATATTTAATGAGAATTACAGAACACCTCTGATACAACACACCTCATATACTTTTAAGGTAAATTAATAAAAACAAATGTTAAAAACTCCAAAATAGGTCTATGGTGAAACACTCTATATCCCAAATTCAAGCAATTAATTCTTTTCAAGTCAAGATATTATTAGTTCTATTCCAATAAGAGACAACCTCAAAATCTCAGTGGCTTAAGATTATAATATATTTATTTTTATTTTATATAAAGCCTGATACTGTTCCAGATTTTCTAGAGAGAAATTGCCCTTCATGCAGAGAAAATTATCTAATTGATAGAGTTTCCACCTTCCTGCAGCTGCACTGTCTGGAACAATTTCCTCCCATGTTATAACAAAGAATAAGAGACAGTTGGAGTTTTGTGGGCGTGTGATCTTATCCCTTGTCCCACAAGTTTAATGTTACTTCTGCTCACAGTCTGTTAGCCAAAATAGTCACATGATCTTGTCTACCTCACTGAAGGGAGGCTGAGGTGTGTAAATTTCCAGTGCAGTTAGTTCTTCCTAAAAATCGTCGTGGTACATAAAGTTATGAAACCAAAACTATAAGACTTACATAAAAAAAAATAAGATTAAGTTACCAGCACTCAAACACTTTTTCAGTGACACATAGCTTTTAAAAAAGAAACATCTGATGATTGCTTGCAGAGGTGCATATTAGAATTATCATATGTTGGGGCTTATTGGGAAGTGGTGGAAGGAGGGTTGGGAACCAAGGAAGTTGGCAGAGATGTTAGAAGGAGTACAATTTGTATAAGCCCTAGTGGCTTGATACAGCTAGCTAGTTTTCTGTGTTTACCTAGTGTTTCTCTTGTAAGTTTAAACACAAACAAATACAAAATTTGCATTTTGTTCAAACAGTTCTCTAGTATATCAGTCAAATTGGAGCCAATTTGTATTTTCAAAACAAGTATTTTAGCACAACCAACTGTACCTTGAAAGAAAAGAGAACTGGTAGTGATTACTACCAATGGAGACTACAAAACCATTGTATTAAGTATTGGGTGGTTTAAATCTTAATAAAAGATTGATTTTTGTTATTCATATTTTTATCTAATTATCATATAATATTTCATCATTTTTATTAGTAAAGATCAATAAGAACATGCATTAATTAAAACCCTGGTGGCATTTTTTTGATGCCAGGCCTGCATTTATTTGCCATAGTTGTCTCTCTTTAGGACTATGATAGCCCTTAATAAATTTAACAAAATATTATAATTTTTTAAGCTTTAAATCACTGCAAGGATCCCTTAGTATTTCCAAATACTGATGATTTTAGTCACAGAAAAATGATCCACTTGATTTTAGATAATAATTTGCTTTCCTTCATAAGAAGACCATTGACCAAAACACACAAAAATCCTCTACTACTTACATAAACCACATTTATTTATGATACATATGACATTTTTATAGATTTACATTCTGGCCTCAAGTATTATGCATGTGATTTATCTTCCAGGTTATATCTCCTTTTCTGTTTGTGTGTGTATGTAGCTAAGTTTGTAGCTTTGTGAGATTGAACTGTTACCTGAACAAAGGGATAGAGCTCCAGGGAGAGCTGGGAAAAGATACAAAGTAACAATGAACTCATCAACGCTGATGAAATTAATTACTTCCCTAATATCACCCCTCATTAACAAGACTCTCATCCTGAAATAACTCTGTAAATACCTCATCTGACTCAATCTGACTTCTCTGGACAATAATGAATCTTTTATTTGACTGTACTTGACTGTATTTGACCATATATTCATGCTTTTTCAACAGCAAAATTCCTTGTTTCTAGTGTTCCTTCACTACCTTGTTATAAAATCCTTACTGTGCTCTGAGGCTTCACTTTCTTTTCAACTCTCTAATGATAGCTGCGTTTTCTCTCAAATGTATCACTGCCTAAATATTGAATAGGCATCTTCCTCACCTTTTTTGTCACTTGCAAATGACCCTCTGTAGTCTATAAAACTCTTGAAAATCATACAGTCATCCACAGTCTCCGGGTCTAATCCTTTATCAGTCGAAGATTTAGCCCCTGAATCTATTTCTCCTGTCAGTAGTTCATACTTATTTCAACTTTCTTGTAGAGGATACTTCCAATATTTTCACCTCAAATGATCCTCTCCTTTACCCCATCTCTAATTTTCCTGCCCAATTATAAGCCCTTTACTCCCTGACCACAATTTCTGCATTTCTACTTCATTCCCTCTGGTTCCTGACTCAACATTTTTTTCTTTTTTTCAGTTGGACCATCAGTCTGTTGACCATATAATCTTTACATTGTTACACACAAAGTTTTTGTCTTTATTTGCTATTATTCCTATTGAGCTTGGATTCCTATCAATTTTCTAATCACTCCTTTGTTTATTCCCATATTTCTGTTGCCTCCTTCGTTCGAAACTTCCCAACAAAAGTCTAGTGTATTTAAGTTCAACTCTTATCCTATTTTCCCACAGGCAGAAGCATCATAACCAAACTGATTATACTAACTTTAAAACCAGGACCATGACTTTAAGAACTAATATTAAACTATGCTAAATATGCTCACTTTAAATCTACGCATCTCAAGGGAGACTTTCGTTCTGCTCAGCAGTTTTCCTATATCTAATAATCTTTATTTTCTTAATGACTTAAAATAATATGTCCCCTTAAATCTTTGACCTTATTCTAGCAAAGATAATCCAGATGCTGACCAAAGCCATTTCCTATGCCTGGTGGTAGTACTTGGCCATGTCACAGTTGAGTGGAACCAAGTGATTCATTCTTAACATTAAAACGTGAGTACAAATTATGGGTCACTCTAGGAGCAACGTACTAATTTTTGTTCTTTCTCTACATTCCACCTACCTATCCCTTCTACAATCTGGATGAAGCCTCTTGTTGCAAGTCTATGGGGGCCAAATGTTGGACAGAGGCTGGATCAAAGAACCACTTGGAAATAGTCCACTCAGTAGATTAGTTAAGAAAATTATTCAGACAAACTGGTAAGAAGCCCTTCCCTGTGTTCTTTTGTTAAGGCTCTGAAATTTGAACTTTGATCATTAAATTTGCTTCCATTCAGTTCAGTTCAGATGCTCAGCCGTGTCCGACTCTTTGCGACCCCATGAATCACAGCACCCCAGGCCTCCCTGTCCATCACCAACTTCCAGAGTTCACTCAGACTCACATCCACCAAGTCAGTGATGCCACCCAGCCATCTCATCCTCTGTCGTCCCCTTGTCCTCCTGTCTCCAATCCCTCCCAGCATCAGAGTCTTTTCCAATGAGTCAACTCTTCACATGAGGTGGCCAAAGTACTGGAGTTTCAGCTTTAGCATCATTCCTTCCAAAGAATGCTTCCATTAAGTACCCTTATTTTCACAGTCTCCTCCTAGTCATCACTCTCAGCTGGTAATTTATTCTTTTTCCACTGTGAAAAAATAAAAGCTAAACAGAAGAGAATTTTTACATATTACCAATACTATTATCTATGGACATATCTGGGTTTGTACCTATCAACAGTCTTTCCTTCTTTAAAAATGATCAAACGTTTAAACTTTTGCTTTGTATGTATAGGATCAAATCCCATATTTCCTATTTAAATACTTTTTTGTATTAAAAATTAATTTTGTAAAAAAATTAATAATCTTTTCTTACACCATCAGTACTTCTCTTTATATTTGATGTCAGCCTCAGCCCTCATAGATGGTTCTTTTCTATCTCTTTGCTGAATTATCATCTTCCCAGATTCTGAATGATAGATGCTTCCAGTGATAACAAAGCTACAGTCACTACCTCGATAATCTTCTAAAAACCCATGACTTTAGATACTCTATATTTTTATGACTCCCAAATAAATGATCTCTGGCTACAATTTGTTCCATGAATTCTATTCTCATACATCTAGCTGCAGGTATTCAACACAAGGACAAGAGTGGAAAACTGGCAACAACTATATAGTCTATAATTTTTAAATAGTATTTTAACAATATTAATTACATACTTTTAATAATTGTACTATAACTAATAACATATTAACACTGAGAAGAATGGAAAAAGGATATAGGAATTCTTTACTCTTTGCAGCTTTTCTGTAAGTTTAAAATTAATTTAAAATAAAATGTTAAGAAATTAAAAAGTAAAAGTAAAAAAAAAAAATTGAAGAGCTGAGGAAATGCTTCATGTAAGTGATGCCCTTTGTGATGACCTAAAAAAAAAAAAAACTGGAGAAAATGTTATGGAAAAAACAGAGGCCATTTCAACAGTATGAAAAACTATGAAAAGGCACAGATTAGATAAAATCGGCTGTGCCTCAGAAAGGACAATATTTTTTGAGAGCTCCAGGTACACACATGGAACATGTTTGTGATAAAAGAGATGTGTCAGGCTGAGACTATACTGAATTAAAATGAGCAAGAGCAAACCTTTACTTCTCAAAATATTTCAAACTAGAGAAGACTAAGAATAAGAACCATCCATCATTCTTGTTCTAAACAAGCTTTCACTGGGTGTGAGATGAACTTGATGGCCTTAATAAGTCTTTTGTGTTTTCAATTTTCGCGACTGTATGAACTTGCCTGGGTGCCGTGTCTGCTGTAAATGTTCATGATATAAACAAAATTAATTTCTGTCACTATCACCTTTGATATTTTTACATTCAGTTGCAGTATACACTCCGTCACTAAGAAGGGATTTTGCCATTTATGATGTACTTCTAACTTTAATTGTCAGTTATGTGTGTGTGTGTGTGTGTGTGTTTGCTTGTTTTCTAAACCACTGCCTTTCGACCGTTAGCTAATCTTTGATCATTATTTTGGGTATAATACAAACACTGAATAACAATGGCATTTTAATTATGAACTCTTGACAATAGCCCTAATTTAATCTCTCAGATAATACAGAGAAAACAAATAGGTGAAGGAGTGCATTAGGAAAAGTCACACTCTTCAAAATCCAACCCGCATTGTTCTCTGAATAGTTTCCACTCACAGTGAATTTCAGAAATTGGCCTGACATTAGCAGGTTAATAAAGTTGTGAGCTGGCCAACTTCCTAGAAATCAGAGGCTTCTAAGAAAGTAATTCTTCTATTAAGTTATAAATTTAGTTCATCCTGATTTTAAAAAAATATAAAATGCAAATGTACATTCTGTATGTAAATACAATTTATCATATATTTCAAATACACACACAGACTTGAAATTCATCTAAAATGTTAAATTAATGTATCAAATGTTGCCATTTCAAAGAAATATTATAAGACATAAGATTGAAAAAAAAAAAAAAAAAAAAAAAAAAAAAAAAAAAAAAAAGATTGAACATGTAAGCCCATTATGTGTTTCCTCATGTGGCCATTCATCCACCTAGGAAGACGACATAAGTGTCTTAGGGCAAAGTTTTCAAATTATCAACATCAACAGCACTACACATTGATCTAGCAAATGTATACTACATCGCTGAATACACAGAAATGTTAATAACAAATAAAATATATTATTTTAAACCTTATTTTTAAAATAATACTGTTAGAAAATGACAAAATTTGTAATTTTCCACCTAAGCATCAATAACCTGCTGTACAGTAAATAGTTTAAGCTGTAAATCAGGTTACATACATCATTAGTTAAGTATTTCCTATTTTTTTAATCTGTAGTAAATTAAAAATTCCTATCAAAGAATTATAAATATCCAGGAATAGCAAAACTGCTTTGGTTTAAGAGATGAAATTACAATAAGGAATTATGAATTTAGTTCTTCCTAAGGATTAAGGTTAAATCACACATTAAGACGAGAGGAATAACACATTTCAAGGCTTGGTGTTTGCATGCTTCAACATGACAGGTTGACATAGAGTGAATTTCTAATATACTCTTGGATTCCTTGGTCTTTAGGCTATATTTGTCAGTTTTTATTTCAGAATTTGAGCATGAATTTAACAGTGCTCATTACAAAGAATAGACTTTAATTTCTTTCTACAATGAGTAAAGAAAATAATTAACTGGTAAGGAATAATGGAATTCTCACTGATTAAACCATTTGAAAGATTATCATTTTTAAATTAAATAAAGAAACTGACAAACAAAAACCCAGATGTCCGTTTCTATTAATCTGGCAGTCTAGTTATCTGGATCACCCTTGAGCTGAAGCAGCTAATAATTCTGGATAAAATACAAAATATATCTCTTTAAAATCCTCAGTTATCTAATAAGAATGTCAGAGACCTGAGTGGAGAGGAAGTCAAAGCATAACAGTATTTTCCTGCAGCAATATTTCATCAGAGGTCTCCCAAACCCTTTGAGCTTGAATTCAGTTTTTTAAGGCATCATAGCTAGCAGATAAGGCCCAACACTAGACCATACATGGAGAGGACAGCAAAGGAGCTGCTGAGCACCTAAGCCAGAATCTGTAATAGTGGGGCTTTGAAATATACTCTTTGAGTATTATATGAAAAATTGATCCTTGTAACTTCCTGCCAACTGGAACAACAATAACAATAAACAAAAATATGTAAAAAGGAATACTGAAAATTTATATTCACACAGTTCATTATGCAAATCTGTAGCCAAAATTAACAATTTGTATGAAGTCAAGAAGCAAAACAACCAAAAAAAAAAAAAAAATCACAAATTGGAAATCTTGCAAGGTACCTCTAGGTACCCTAAAAAAAAAAAAAAAAGAAAGGAAAGAAAGCAAAGCTACTTTGGAGGAACACAATTTTACTTAAGGGTCATGAAGAATTTCTAAAATAAATTTCAAAGGAAAATTGAAAAAAGATATAATAAAAAGGAAGTATGAACGGGAGCTTGTACACACAAACACACAAAGATAATAAAAATGAACACAGTAATATGCTTAAAACTTAAGTATGTGCAGGGATTTAAAAACAATAAAAATACTAAACAGAAAATAATAAAATGATGAATTAAAAGATGATAGATGACTTTTACTAATAATTATATGCTATGCTATGCTATGCTAAGTCACTTCAGTTGTGTCCGACTCTGTGTCCCCATAGATGGCAGCCACCAGGCTCCCCCGTCCCTGGGATTCTCCAGGCAAGAACACTGGAGTGGGTTGCCATTTCCTTCTCCAATGCATGAAAGTGAAAGCGAAGTCGCTCAGTCGTGTCCAACTCTTAGCGACCCCATGGACTGCAGCCTACCAGGCTCCTCCATCCATGGGATTTTCCAGGCAAAAGTACTGGAGTGGGGTGCCATTCAGCAGCACTATCTACTAAAATAAAGAGACACGTGTACCCCAGTGTTCATCACAGCACTGTTTATAATAGCCAGGACATGGAAGCAACCTAGATGTCCATCAGCAGATTCATCTTATCCATTTCTTACCCATTCATGGATAAGAAAGCTGTGGTACATATACACAATGGAGTATTACTCAGCCATTAAAAAGAATACATTTGAATCAGTTCTAATGAGGTGGATGAAACTGTAGCCGATTATACACAGTGAAGTAAGCCAGAAAGAAAAACACCAATACAGTATACTAATGCATATATATGGAATTTAGAAAAATGGTAACAATAACCATGTAAGCGAGGCAGCAAAAGAGACACAGATGTATAAAACAGTCTTTTGGACTCTGTGAGGGGGTGGGATGATTTTGGAGAAGGGCCTTGAAATATGTATAATATCATATATGAAACAAATCATCAGTGCGGGTTCCATGCATGATACTGGGTGCTTGGGGCTGGTGCACTGGGACGACCCAGAGGGATGGTACAGGGAGGGAGGAAGGAGGGGGGTTCGGGATGGGGAACATGTGTATACCTGTGCCTTCTCCGAATAATTATATAATATTAACTAATCAAGGATTAATCAACCAGAGAGTATAGTGGCATATTTAAGGCCTGAAGGAAATTGGACTTGGGCAGGGTCTTCAAATTCATTTCATCTATTTTTTAACTCTGGTATTGAGTGCAGTGGTGATTTTATTCTTAAAAAAGCACATATATATTTTCTGCATTTTTTTCCTGGAAGAATTAAATATTTTACAATACAAATACACTACTATTGCTAAAGATCCTATTATCTTATACTAAATATTAAAATTTATTTGGAAAAATTTATCCTATATATAAAATATGTTACATTTATTAATTAAAGGCTATGAAAAATATTGAAAAAATTTGCATAGTGTTCAGTTGATAAAGTTTTTCTAATCATAGAGGTAGTCTTTTCTGCATTATCAGTTTCATTAAGAAACATTTTCCATATTCATAATTAAAACAAATATACAAAAAACCCCACAGAATCAAAGCCTTTTATCTCAACTTTGCCTTGATATACAGTTAAATTTAGAATAAAATTGCATATTTTTGTAGTTTCTACACATTTCTGCTCATTGGTTGTTGAAAAGTTCCACAATGTAATTCATTTATATTAAAGTTTACAAAAGTTACTTCAATACTGAATAAAAATTGCATTTGTTGTTGCTGTTCAGTTGCTCAGTTGTGTGCCAATCTTGTGCGTCCTGAAGGACTGCAGCTTGCCAGGCTTACCTGGAGCTTGTATTTCCTGGAGCTAGCTCAAACTCATATCCATTGAATCGGTGATACCATCAAATCACCTCATCCTATGTCATCCCCTTCTCCGGTATTCAAAGTTTCCCAGCATCAGGGTCTTTTCTAATGAGTCAGCTCCTCGCATCAGGTAGCCCAAGTATTGGAGCTTCAGCTTCAGCATCAATCTTTTCAATGAATATTCAGGGTTGATTTCCTTCAGGGTTGACTGGTTTGATCTCCTTGCAGTCCAAGGGACTCTCAAGAGTCTTCTTCAACACCATAGTTCAAAAGAATCAATTCTTCAATGCTCAACCATGTTTATCATCCAAATTCATATACATACCTGACTTTTGGAAAAATCATAGCTTTGACTAGCTTTGTTGGCAAAGTAATGTCTCTTTAATATGCTCTCTAGGTTTGTTGTAGCTTTTCTTCCAAAGAGCAAACATCTTCTAATTTCATGGCTGAAGTCACCATCTGCAGTGATTTTGGAGCCTAAGAATATATATCTAAGCCACCAGGGAGCCCATGAATACTGGAGTGGGTATCTATTCCTTCTCCAGGGAATCTTCCCAACCCAGGAACTGAGCCTGAGTCTCCTGCATTGCAGATGGCTTCTTTACCAGCTGAGCTACAAGGCTGTAGAAAAATTGCATAGTTACCTTTAATATCCACTGCTCTTTTTCAATGAGATGAAAAGGAATTGACATGCAGGTATTTAATTTTTCTAGTCATCACCAAAATCACAAAATAAATTTTAATTTAGAAAAAAAGTGCTTTGAGTGTATATTAGATATAGGCTAATTATTGATTTGTACACTAATTCATCTTTCCCTGTTGTAAAAAGAGCATCAAAATTGTCATGAACAAAGGCTATACTATTATTTTTATCATTACAGATCATTGGTATATAATTTTTAATTAAATAAATTTCTTATTGTTGCTTATGCTTTCTTTATGGGTGTATTGTTATCAGTATTGTGATTGGATTTATAAGAATCCCAGTGACAAGATAAAGCATTCTTGTTTTCCCATACATGTTACAACTCTTAATTAGTTCTTTGTGGTTTGAGCTTTTTTGTTTTTATTTTTCATAATTTTATTATTATTATTATTTTTTTTGCTTTACAATATTGTATTGGTTTTGCCATATATCAACATGAATCTGCCACAGGTGTACACATGTTCCCTATCCTGAACCCCCCTCCCACCTCTCTCCCCATACCATCCCCCTGGGTCATCCCAGTGCATCAGCCCTGAGCATCCTGTATCATGCATCAAACCTGGTCTGGCGATTCGTTTCACATATACATGTTTCAAAATCATCCCACCCTCGCCCTCTCCCACAGAGTACAAAAGACTGTTCTATACATCTGTGTCTCTTTTGCTGTCTTGCATACAGGGTTATCATTACCATCTTTCTAAATTCCATATATCATATGACCCAGCAATCCCACTGCTGGGCATACACATCGAGCAAACCAGAATTGAAAGAGACACATGTACCCCAATGTTCATCGCAGCACGGTTTATAAAAGCCAGGACATGGAAGCAACCTAGATGCCCATCAGCAGATGAATGGATAAGAAAGCTGTAGTACATATACACAATGGAGTATTACTCAGCCATTAAAAAGGATACATTTGAATCAGTTCTAATGAGGTGGATGAAACTGAAGCCTATTATACAGAGTGAAGTAAGCCAGAAATAAAAAACACCAATACAGTATACTAACACACAGCATTATAAAAAATTTATAAAATTTCACAGAGTACTCATGCCAGAACATCCTTATTCATTTTTCATAGTGGTTACTGTGCTCCTGTTGAACATAATGTGATTCAATTAATAACTAACACTATTTCATTATACCTCATCAAGGGAAAGAAACTGAGAGTCATTGGGTCACTGGTTCAATTGTAAGATATCCATTATCATTCTCCATTTCAGCTGCTTGTGCAAATCATTATACTTGTGGATTGTCTTGTTTTCTGCATATGGATTCACATTCTACAATAAAATCAGAGTTCAGTGTTTTAGGTTTATCTTATGGTTTTCTACAATCAAAATTATATAATCCTTAGATATTTCTTACCCCAGATACTCTTGAGAGTCCCATTGACTGCAAGGAGATCAACCAGTCCATCCTAAAGGAAATCAGTCCTGAATATTCATTTGAAGGACTGATGTTGAAGCTGAAACTCCAATACTTTGGCCACCTGATGTGAAGAACTGACTCATTTGAAAAGACCCTGATGCTGGGAAAGATTGAAGGTGGGAGGAAAAAGGGAGGACAGAGGATGAGATGGTTGGATGGTGTCACTGACTCAATGGACATGAGTTTGAGTAAACTCCAAGAGTCGGTGATGGACAGGGAGGCCTGGCATGCTTCAGTCTATGGGGTCGTAAAGAGTCAGACATGACTGAGTGACTGAACTGACTGACTGACTGACCCCAGATACTGATATCATCTAGATTTATGTACAATCACATGATATTAATTTGCAATATGTTCTGTTTATTGACCTATATTATAAATTATACTATTTTACCTTATATGCAGAGTACATCATGAGACATGCTGGCCTGGAAGAAGCACAAACTGGAATCAAGATTGCTGGGAGAAATATCAATAACCTCAGATATGCAGATGACACCACCCTTATGGCAGAAAGTGAAGAGGAACTCAAAAGCCTCTTGATGAAAGTGAAAGTGGAGAGTGAAAAATTTGGCTTAAAGTTCAACATTCAGAAAACGAAGATCATGGCATCTGGTCCCACCACTTCATGGGAAATAGATGGGGAAACAATGGAAACAGTGTCAGACTTTATTTTTATGGGCTCCAAAATCACTGCAGATGGTGACTGCAGTCATGAAATTAAAAAACACTTATTCCTTGGAAGGAAAGTTATGACCAACCTAGATAGCATATTGAAAAGCAGAGACATTACTTTGCCAACAAAGGTCCGTCTAGTCAAGGCTATGGTTTTTCCTGTGGTCATGTATGGATGTGAGAGTTGGACTGTGAAGAAGGCTGAGCACCGAAGAATTGATGCTTTTGAAGTGTGGTGTTGGAGAAGACTCTTAAGAGTCCCTTGGACTGCAAGGAGATCCAACCAGTCCATTCTGAAGGAGATCAGCCCTGGGATTTCTTTGGAAGGAATGATGCTAAAGATGAAACTCCAGTACTTTGGCTACCTCATGTGAAGAGTTGACTCATTGGAAGAGACTCTGATGCTGAGAGGGATTGGGGACAGGAGGAGAAGGGGACAACAGAGGATGAGATGGCTGGATGGCATAACCAACTCGATGGACGTGAGTCTGAGTGAACTCCGGGAGTTGGTGATGGACAGGGAGGCCTGGCGTGCTGCGATTCATGGGGTCGCAAAGACGACTGAGCGACTGATCTGATCTGAAACATGTTTTATTTGTTCAAACTTATAGCATTCATTTTATCTCTATTATGTGAAACTCTTTTCAGTTGTTCTTGGCATCTTTTGTTACAACTTATTTCAATCTACATTAGGTCTTTCCTTTAGAGGGATAAATCATTCAAATGTATATATTTTTCCAAAAGCACTATTGTGTACTTTCTCAGCAAAATCATGAAAAATGGCATATTTCCTTGTATTCAAGCATATTTTGTATAATAATGACGCTCTGCCAGGTAATTTTTCTCTTTATACATTTGCTCAAACATCAGACTTTGAAGTAATAAAGTCTTTGCCAACTATAAATACTAGTTCTAAATCATCCTATTCATGCTTTCTGCTGAAAAAATTCATAAAGTTCTGAAAGCGTGCTTCTCTCTTTAATTTTTTTTCTGCAAAGATGTAGTGTGATCTGTTGCTCAGTTGTGTCTGACCCTTTGTGACCCCAGGGACTGTAGACTGCCAGGTTTCTATGTCCACAGAATTTTCCAGGCATAATGCAGTAGGTTGCCATTTCCTACTATGGGGGATCTTCCCAACCCAGGCATCCAACTCTTGTCTCTTGCATCTCCTACATTGGCAGGTGGGTTCTTTTACCACTGGGACACCTGGGAAGCCCCAGTGATGTAATCAGGGTAGCCTTTAAAAACAACCTTTACTTTTCTAAGGAGAGAATAACTTCTAATCTGAGCCATCCCTGAAAGAATGTATTGTACCTATTTCCTCATGTAACTTTAATTCTTTTTCCAAAATCACTGATAGGTATTAATATACTGAAAGTGGGCCTTAGCATTAGAACAATTTTTGTGAGTTTACTAAATATACAATGGTCTTGAAGAGAAAAGACTTGGGACTTGGTTAGATTTCTCAATTCAGGGAAGGTTAAAAGAGGCTACACACATATACATACACACACAGATATTCTTTGCATTTTAATTACTGCTTTCTCCCATATGAGCTACACTGATAAGGTCTCTGAATTATTCTGGATATTATCAAGAAATAAGAATTATTATTTCTAGTCAGTGCTTCTCTGCAAACATTAGCTTTATTCATTGCTCAGCAGAGTCAATTTCACAGCCTCTCTAGTCCTCATGATCGGTGATTGACTGCACATTTATATGTTTCATCTCCAGTTCCATATAGTTGCCATCTTTCAATCTCATCATCACAATTCCATATTCTCAAGAGAGAATAATTAGTCTTTTAAGACTTGTTCAAATATTCATCTATTGTTCATACTCTCATTGAGAGGATAGCAATATTCACTCAATAAAAATTCCTGAGATCTACCACCATGGTTACTGACAAAGAATTGATTTCTCATTAAAAAAAAAAGGTATAAATTTTAAGTTCGGTTGAAACCAAAATGTAATTTATTCAATTAAAATATAATTCAGGAATTTCTGGCACAAGTCATGTAGTTTTGAACTGCGAATATCAGGAGAAATGGATAAATGTTCATGAAGTTTTTGTTCTAATACAAAATTGGATTGAATTTTATTTAAATGCAACTCCCATTCTTAATAAATCCCTGAGAAATAGGTATTTGTTTTTTATCCTACTCCAATAAATTAGGGGGAAAAAACATATACTAAGAAATGGTCCAATATCAAGGAATTATACAAGCATGTTCTAAGAGTTTAGTCTTCTAATCATTGAATGAATAAATGTGGTCAAAACAGACAGTGAATAATTACAATCTAAGATAGTACCTGTCACTGTCAGTTCCCAGCATTTTATTCATAAACAAAGTAAAACTTGGAAGCACTCCTTTGCAATGGAATACTGTATTTTGTAATATTGTATTGGTGAATTTAGGTAGGATAGTTGTTTGGGAATGTGATAGGGATTAGGTATTGATATTTATATAACTGAGAGAGATTATATTTTTTTAATACCATGTCACTGGAAAATAAACAATTGAGAAACTGGTCTTAGAAAAATGACAATCGATTTCATGAAAAATAAATAGGTTGAAAGCAGCTTGATAGTTAAAAGTTTTAAGTGATTCCTCAGCTCAGGCCTCGATTGGATGCTTTCTTCATTCAATGACTAGATGAACTCTTCTGATGTGCACCACTTAATGCCATTTGAATTAGGAAATGTTTTGATTAGACAGGAGATGAGATGTAAGGGATAAGAAACCAGGCTATTCCTTTATATAAAGTTTCAATATATATGAGCATTAAGAGGTAAAATGACTTCTTTTCAGGATTGGAAAAAATTTTAAGAGTTGATAAATTGCAGAGTCTCCGATAATGTCTCTCATTATGGATAGCATTTTTAGTAATCATGTCTTTCTGGACGCAAACTAAGATTTTAAATAGGCCCAGACTAATTTTTTGGTACATTTCATCACACTATATTGTTGGCACTATAGATATGAAGCAATTCCTAACCAAGCATTTGTGTGTGTGTGTACATGTACACGCATTCAGTTGTGTCTGATTCTTTGTGACCCCATAGAATGTAGCCCTCTCCTCTGTCCATGGGATTTTCCAGGCCAATAATATTCAAGTGGGTTGCAGTTTCCTTCTCCAGGGGATCTTCCTGACTCAGGGATATAAATTAATTCTCTTGTATCTCCTGCATTGCCAGGTGGATTTTTCTTTTCTTTTCTTTTCTTTTTTGCCACCACTAAGGCCATGTGGGAAGCCTTGGCCAAGTATTTAGTGATAATTAAAGGTGACAGCATAGTACCCTGACAAAGAGATAGAGATTATACTTGGTTATCCTCATGGGAAAACATAAAGTAAATTTGAATCCTACTATACATTATTGCAAAATAAACTTGTACTTTTGAGATATACAAATTTAAAATTATTATAGCTTCTTGGTGAATTGTACTATACCCTTCCCTGATAAATCTAACCAATATTTATTAAGCAGTTGCCACTTACTAATTCACCTTATAGATGTACTTTGAAGTCATGGTAAGAATCTCCCTTTTTATGTGACTTTTACTGTGACAGTGCACTTGAGAAAATAACTTTTATATCCACTTTATAATATTTCCATCATTATTTATTATTATTTTTATAATAATATGTTACTTTACAGAATTCACAGTTTTGTAGCTTTCTTATTCAATAAGATATAATTACAAAAAAGGGAAGAAAAGAAGCAAGAACAAAGATAAGAACATATGACATGTAAAAGTAAGAATAATTATAGATGAAATGAGGAAAGAAGAAATGAAGACAAGGACCTTTTTCTTTTCCTAAATGTATGGAGAATTATGAATAATATTTAAAACTACTCAAATTTTTCTTGATTAAAAATTATACTAGATGTATGAAGTGTTTTATAGCATCAACATTTTATATAAATTGCCCTGAAAATTTATTGTAATGCAGAATAGAGATACTGGTATAGAGGCTCATGATTTTTGGTCTCATATATCTTCTCATCTTTAAAATTATGATGCATACCACTATAGGACTATAAGAAATGATGTAATGAAAGCACCAACCAGCTTCGGTGCAGTTCAGTTCAGTCACTCAGTCACATCTGACACTTCATGACCCCATAGACACAGCACACCAGGCCTCCCTGTCTGTTGCCAACTCCCAGAGTTTACTCAAATTCATCTCAACAGAGTTGGTGATGCCATTCAACTATCTCATCCTTTGTCATCCCCTTCTGTTCCTGCCTTCAATCTTTCCCAGCATCAGAGTCTTTTCATTTGAGTCAGCTCTTCGCATGAGGTGGCCAAAGTATTGGAGTTTCAGCTTTAATATCTGTCCTTCCAATGAACACTCAGGACTGAACTTCTTTAGGATGAACTGATTGGATCTTCTTGCAGTCCAAGGGACTCACAAGAGTCTTCTCTAAAAGCACAATTCAAAAGCATCAATTCTTTGGTGCTCAGCTTTATTTATAGTCTAACTCTCACATCTCTACATGACTACTGGCAAAACCATAGCCTTGAAGACAAAGACCATTTTTGGCAAAATAATGGCTCTGATATTTAATATGCTGTCTAGGTTGGTCATAACTTTCCTTCAAGGAGTAAGCCTCTTTTAATTTCATGACTGTAGTCATCATCTGCAGTGATTTTGGAGCCAAAAAAGATAAACTCAGCCACTGTTTCCACTGTTTCCTCATTTATTTGCCATGAAGTGATGGGACCGGATGCCATGATCTTTGTTTTCTGAATGTTGAACTTTAAGCCAACTTTTTCACTCTCCTCTTCACATTCATCAAGAGGCTCTTTAGTTCTTCTTCACTTGCTGCCATAAGGGTGGTGTCATCTGCATATCTGAGGTTATTGATGTTTCTCCTGGCAATCTTGATTCCAACTTGTGCTTCATGCAGCCCAGAGTTTCTCATGATGTACTCTGCGTATAAGTTAAATAAATAGGGTGAAAATATACGCTTTGACATACTCCTTTTCCTATTTGGAACCAGTCTGTTGTTCCATGTCCAGTTCTAACGGCTGCTTCCTCACCTGCATATAGGTTTCTCAAGAGGCAGGTCAGGTGGTCTGGTATTCCCATCTCTTTCAGAATTTTCCACAGTTGATTGTGATCCACACAGTCAAAGGCTTTGGCATAGTCAATAAAGCAGAAATAGATGTTTTTCTGGAACTCTCTTGGTTTTTCAATGATCCAGGGGATGTTGGCAATTTGATCTCTGGTTCTTCTGCCTTTTTTAAAACAGTTTGAATGTCTCGAATTAATGGTTCAAGTATTGTTGAAGCCTGGCTTGGAGAATTTTGAGCATTACTTTACTAGCATGTGAGATGAGTGCAATTGTGCGGTAGTTTGAGCATTCTTTGGCATTGCCTTTCTTTGGGATTGGAATGAAAACTGACCTTTTCCAGTCCTGTGTCCACTGCTGAGTTTTCCAAATTTGCTGGCATATTGAGTGCAACACTTTCACATCATCATCTTTCAGAATTTGAAATAGCTTAGCTGAAATTCCATCTTCTCCACTAGCTTTGTTTGTAGTGATGCTTCCCTAAGGCCCACTGGACTTCACATTCCAGGATGTCTGGCTCAAGGTGAGTGATCACACCATCGTGATTATCTGGGTCATGAAGATCTTTTTTGTACAGTTCTATGTATTCTTGCCACCTCTTCTTAATATCTTCTGCTTCTATTAGGTCCATACCATTTCTGTCCTTTATTTTGCCCATCTTTGCATGAAATGGTCCCTAGGTATCTCAAATTTTCTTGAAGAGACCTCTAGTCTTTCCCATTCTATTGTTTTCCTGTATTTCTTTGCATTGATCACCGAGGAAGGCTTTCTTATCTCCATTGTTACTTACATATATTTTGTCATACTTCTTTGGATTATATTTATTGGATTAAAATAATTTAGATACAATTTAAAATATTTAAGTATTTCCTCTCCATCCCAATTTACTTTATCTCTAGCCAGAAGTAGTTATCTTCTAAAATCAAATATTTATTACTTTTTTGTACATTTTGCTCTCACTTCTTGCAATTTATAACAACATTATAATGAATATAATAGTCCCTATCTCCTTGATCATAAGATTATGGAATTCTTTCAGGAATTTACATAGAATTTGGATTGCTAGGTAAGAAATTGGTAACTTTAATTTTACTAGATCTTTCCAAATTGCTCACACTTTAAAATATTATTCAACAAATATATATTGAACACTTACTATGGGTTAGGGGCTTGTCATGGTTCTAGGCATATAACTGGAAATAAAAAAGAAAATTGCCTCCAACTTCATGAAACTTAAATCCATTGATTGAACTGATTTACACCCATCAATAGTGTGTCAAAGTTCTTTTTATCTTTACTAATATTTAGCACTGCCAAAATTTTTTATCCATTTATTTTTATACTAATGAGTGTGAACTGGTATGTCATTATTTTTGTTTTTATTGACAGATTTTTTTTGACCATGAGAACTTTAATAAAGTTGTTAGCAACCTGAGTTTCCTTTTTGTGAATTATCTGTTAACTATTAATGACATGGAAATGATTTATTTAATATACAAAGAAAAGTAAGTTGAGAAAAAAAAAAGTTTGAAACCAATCTTGAAATTCCGGTATTTAAAAGTAAAAATAAGTGTAAACAACAAAGAAAATTAACACAAAACACTGTATAAAGAAGGAGAAAATTTAGAAGAGTATAGCATCTTAGAAGTCTAGAAATTTGAGCTTTCCTAAAAGAAAAGACAGTGAACTATAACAAATATTGTTGAGAGATTGAGGAAGAAATAGATTATAATATGTTCCCTGGATTACATATCTAAGGGACTCCTAAATATCATGGTTCCTAATTCCTTAAATATGCTTATTATGTATATATATATTTTTTTTATTTTTTACCCTTTCTTATATAGTTTTCAATAATAATTTTCTAAGGCTATCACTTCTTTCCTCTACACTTAATTATTTCTTGGTAGACACAGAATACACAGAAGAACTATAAGAAAAACATCTTCACGACCCAGATAGTCATGATGGTGTGATCACTCACCTACAGCCAGACATCCTGGAATGCAAAATCAAGAGGGTCTTAGGAAGTATCACTACGAACAAAGCGAGTGGAGGAGATGGAATTCCAGTTGAGCTATTTCAAATCCTAAAAGATGATGCTGTGAAAGTTCTGCACTCAATATACCAGCAAATTTGGAAAACTCAGCCATGGCCACAGGACTGGAAAAAGTCAGTTTTCATTCCAATGCCAAAGAAAGACAATGCCAAAGAATGCTCAAACTACTACACAATTGCACCCATCTCACATGTTAGCAAAGTAATGCTCAAAATCCTCAAGCCTGGCTTCAACAGTATGTGAACCATGAAATTCCAGATGTTCAAGCTGGATTTAGAAAAGGCAGAAGAACCAGAGATCAAATTGCCAACATCCACTGGATAATCAAAAAAGCAAGAGAGTTCTAGAAAAACATTTACTTGTGCTTTACTAACTACGTCAAAGCTTTTGATTGTGTGGATCACAACAAACTGTGGGTAATTCTTAAAAAGATGGGAATACCAGACCACCTCACCTGGCTCCTGAGAAATCTGTATGCACGTCAAGAAGCAACAGTTAGAACTGGACATGGAACTACAGACTGATTCCTAATCGGGAAAGGAATGCAGCAAGGTTATATATTATCACCTGCTTATTTAACTTATATGCAGAATACATCATGTGAAATACCAGGCTAGATGAAGCACAAGCTGAAATCAACATTGCTGGGAAAAATATAATAACCTCAGATATGCAGATGACACCAGCTTTATGGCAGAAAGCAAAGAACTAAAGAGCCTCTTGATGAATGTGAAAAAGGAGAGTGATAAAGTTGTCTTAAAACTCAACATTCAGAAAACTAAGATCATGCCATCCAGTCCCAATCCTTCATGGGAAATAAACGGGTAAACAGTGACAGACTTTATTTTTTTGGCCTCCAAAATCACTGCAGATGGTGACTGCAGCTATGAAATTAAAACAAGCTTGCTCCTTGGAAGAAAATTTATGACCAATCTAGACAGCTTATTAAAAAGCAGAGCTGTTGCTTTGCCAACAAAGGTACGTGTAGTCAAAGCAATGGTTTTTCCAGTAGTCATATATGGATGTGAGAGTTAGACTATAAAGAAATCTGAGCATCAAAAAACTGGTGCTTTTGAACTCTGGTGTTGGAGAAGATTCTTGAGTGTCCCTTGGACTGCAAGGAGACCCAACCAGTCCATCCTAAAAGAAAATCAGTCCTGAATATTCACTGGAAGCACTGATGCTAAATCTGAAACTCCAATACTTTGGCCCCCTAATGCAAAGAACTTACTAATTGGACAAGACGCCGAGGCTGAGAAAGATTGATGGCAAGAGGAGAAGGGAACGGCAGAGGATGAGATGGTTGGATGGCATCACCGACTCAATGGACATGGGTTTGGGTGGACCTTGGGAGTTGGTGATGGACAGGGAGGCCTGGCGTGCTGCAGTTCACGGGGTTACAAAGAGTTGGACAAGACTGAGTGACTGAACTGAACTGAAGTGTATCACTTCTCTTGTCTGCAGTTAATAATTTCTCAGTAGACACATAATAAAATACAACTTCCTTATGTGGTATATGATCTTCACTATGATTTACTTCCTACATGTCTATCACTTTTTAGATTTTTTTAATCTCTAACTGTACTAAACTACTTTTAATTCTTTCCATATGATCATAGTATTCATGCTCCCATACATTTGACTTTCCTTACTTGGAAAAACTTTTCCAACAAGGTGTTCATGATTATGAATTCCTCTGAGGAACCTGCATAAATAGCCTGACTAATTCATTAGTCACTTCTGGCTATGGATTTGAGCTTTCCAACTTTACTAGCAATTATTCTTTCTTCTTAACTGTATATTTACCATAGTCTAGGCATTCTTCAAGACAGACATATATATCATTACTACAATTACTTTATCACCACAAGGAGCAGTGATGAAGAAGTATTTCTTAGCAAGGTTGAATAACTTTCTCTAGCTCTGGTAGGATGACTTGTATTCAAACCTGTGTTTACAAAACCCATGTCCATTATGACTGGGGATGTGTAATTATAAAGATGTATTGCTTGTTGTCCCTCTGCAAGTAATTCCCATCACCTAGATGTGAAAGCAGGCCAGTTTTAATTTTTTATTTATCTATTTCTTTACTTTTTATTGGCATATAGTTGATTTACAGTGTTGTGTTAGGTCCTTATTAATTATTTTATATATAGTAGTACACACATGTCAATGTTAATCTTCCAATTTACCCCTCCTTCCCTCACCCTTAAATTAAAAATTATACCACTACAACAGGAAAAAATGGTACCCTTGTGCATGTTGCTAAACTGTTTCATAGATCAGCTATATCCATCATCTATTTAGGGTGGGACCCCTTTTTTTCCCTCACATAAGCCACAAATTCATGTAATTGGCAATAGGAAATATTATAATTTGGTGAATTACTAGAGCATTCATAAACAGAAACATACACACACAGAAAAACATACATACAAATATGTCTAAGCCCCACAGTCCGACTTTTATCTTTCACCTACTATTTCTATACTAATTTGCTTACTAGAGGCACATCGGGAGTTTTTACCTCTTTAATGCATTTGGCATGTGGCAACTAGCTTGAACATTGCTTTCAAGTCACCATTTCCTTCCCCCTAATGATTCTTCATTGTAGGTGGAATAATGTCTCAGCTCTTTAATGTGGATTAATGACTCTTCAAAACTGTTTGAGCCTGTCTTACATCTCTCACTGCTTTCACACTAAAGAAACACTGATTTGTTAACTCTTTTTAAAAATATAGTCTCGAACCTTTCCACCTATTTGGTTTCATTGAGACAATTGTCACCTCTTAAAAATATGACCATTTATTTTCTTGCATACTACACCACAGATAAGTTTGAACCTTTTGCTTCTCTAATTTTTTTTTTCTTTTTAATCACTAACCACAGTGATGCCTCCCTCATATAAACTTGTATATGTACTGATTGATTAGTGTTAAAGAAAATATTTAGTGAATGGAGATAAAAGAAATCTATTTTTATCATAACTGCGGTGAATATAGTTATGATTTTAAATTATTAAATAATTATTCAAATTATTTATATAGATACATAGATGCATAGATTTATTGAGAACCTATTCTGTGCCAGATTAAAAAATACCATATTTGATATATGGGCATAATGATTTGCACAAACACACATACACACAAAGATACTAATCCAATATGATCATAACGAAAATCTCTCCATTTTCAACCTCTCTGTGATACTGTCATACACACTTTCATCTGCCATGTAAATCCGTTATTCCTTTCAATGTTGCTATGTTGAAAGGAATTATCTTACTTTGGCATTTTTTGCTACAGTACACTGACCTTATTATTATAGTAAATATCTGCTGTAATGTTTTAGTGCTAACAATTTCAACACAGGAAAGTAAAATTTATTGTAGGTGCCCCAAACAGATGATCGTTCATGGATGCAATTAGTGAAAACACAGACTATAAACAGAGTCAAACTTGAGTACACTTTAATTTAGCATTATTATTATTCTAGTTGAATTCTTTTAATGAGGGAAAGATGTTTCAATATGAGTTTTCTATATCATATACTTGACTAGATGAAATTTATCACATATGATAATAATGCAGAGTATATTTAAAGAACATTCAGGCACTGGAACATCACCAATGTGAAGAAACCACATTTAATTATTTAGATGAGAAAAAGTAATATGTAGAACAATTTATAAAGTAAGTAAGGTCCTTAATTTCGTATAATAAGAATACTTACCAAGCAGTACTAGGTTTCTTACATAACAATTGGGTCAACTAGGGTAACACAATCTTGGAAAATTTGTAGAAAAATGTGACTGAATTATTAAGACCTGAGAGCATGTCTGGATTAACCTAGGGCAGCTATTAATGACAGGTATACTTAACCTATGATATTAGACTTGAACAAATATGTTTGAATAAATATGTACATCATGTGAAAAAAATTAACTTGATTTTGCTATTCTTTCAAAGGAGGTAGAGTTCTTTTCATTGTGTTTCCTAAGTGACTGGAGTAGTTTTCATTTCCTAAGTTACTAATAGACTTTTTTAATTCTAAGTGAATAACATAGCTTTCTATTTGAGTTAAAAGGCCATCAACATTATTTAAGAAGCAGGCTGCAAACTGGTGGACCACTGGCTATAACAGATTACTTTCCCCACATTTATAATTTGTGGTCAATGGTAAAACTGAGGATATTTTTATATAAAGATCACCATCCTAATAAATTATACTAGAAATATGAAACTGGCAACATTCTGTTGTTGTCATTGTCATAGTAACTATCACTTATAAAACTTTTATTTTTTACTCTCAGTCTCATAACAAATATTGTTTATTTTTATCTGTATTGCAGTCTTATTGGGTAGGATAATTATAATCACCTGAAGATTAAAGAGAACTAACTTGCTCATGAATACACATGTAGCAGAGGACAGAGCCAGTTATCAAACTAATGCATATGTTATCCATCAACCCTTTGGGCACAGGTGCACACGGTCTGTTTGGAATCTTCCTGTGTCCTGCAGTTGTCTCACTTTGCCTTCAGTCTACACATGCTTAGCTTCCCTTATTATTGCTAAATAGGAAAAGGAGTATGTCGAGGCTGTATATTGCCACCCTACTTATTTAACTTACATGCAGAGTACATCATGAGAAATGCTGGGCTGGAGGAAGCACAAGCTGGAATCAAGATTGCCGGGAGAAATATCAATAACCTCAGATATGCAGATGACACCACCCTTATGGCAGAAAGTGAAGAGGAACTAAAGAGCCTCTCGATGAAAGTGAAAGAGGAGAGTGAAAAAGTTGGCTTAAAGCTCAACATTCAGAAAACCAAGATCATGGCATCTGGTCCCATCACTTCATGGCAAATAGATGGGGAAACAATGGAAACAGTGGCTGACTTTATTTTTCTGGGCTCCAAAATCACTGTAGATTCTGGCTGCAGCTATGAAATTAAAAGAGGCTTACTCCACGGAAGGAAAGTTATGACCAACCTAGACAGCAGAGACATTAATTTGTCAACAAAGGTCTGTCTAGTCAAGGCCATGGTTTTTCCAGTAGTCATGTATGGATGTGAGAGTTGGACTATAAAGAAAGCTGAGCACATAAGAATTAATGCTTTTGAACTGTGGTGTTTGAGAAGACTTTTGAGAGTCCCTTGGACTGCAAGGAGATCCAGCCAGTCCATCCTAAGGGAGATCAGTCTTGGATGTTCATTGGAAGGACTTGTGTTGAAGCTGAAACTACACTTGATGTGAAGAACTGATTCACTGGAAAAGACCCTGATGCTGGGAAAGATTGAGGGCGGGAGGAGAAGGGGATGACAGAAGATGAGATGGTTGGATGGCATCACCAACTCAATGGACATGGGTTTGGGTGGCCTCCAGGAGTTGGTGATGGACAGGGAGGCCTAGCGTGCTGTGGTTCATGGGGTCGCAAAGAGTCAGACATGACTGAGTGACTGAACTGAACTGAACAATATGGACCTTTGAACTGATGAACACTTAGGCTACTGTAAAAGGGACTTCCCTGGTGGCTCAGATGGTAAAGCATCTGTCTACAATGCGGGAGACCCAGGTTCAATCCCTGGGTTGGGAAGATCTGGAGAAGGAAATGGAAATCCACGCCAGTACTATTGCCTGGAAAATCCCATGGACAGAAGAGCCTGGAAGCCTACAGTCCATGGGGTCGCAAAGAGTCAGACACGACTGAGTGACTTCACTTTCACTTTCTCTTAGGCTACTGAAACCCCTAGTTTTATGAAAACAAAAGCTCAAGTCAGGGAAAGTAGGAATACCAAGAAGTGTGCTTCTTTCCTTCCTCATAATAAACAGCAGATCCGGAGGCCAGAACAGTGATGTTTCTCAAATATGATTAATTGACTGCTTGAAAGGGCAGAGTTAATACTGGATTTGAGTGCCCTCTCCTCTATATTTTTGGTGTCTTTATTTGTCAAATAATGAAACTAGTAAATTGTTAAGAAATAACATTTTTTTAATATCAATATGTATTTGGAGTCATTTTTCTAAGTGCTTTATTTTGTAGTCTTATGAAACTTTAATAGGACAAACACAATCTGAGATAAATATTGTTATCTGACAGATAAGTAAACTGATGTTCTGATAGGATAAGGAATTTAACTAAAGTCACATGTCTAGTGAGTGGCTTGACCAGGACTGTTTAAACCTGATCACTAAGGCTCCCCAAATGCTCAATTTGTTTCTTGTATTAGCTTTTTCATTCTGCCTAGAACAAGTTGTTGCTTATAATAAACATAGTTTGAGTGGACATTCTCACTGTTCATCAAAATTTATAGAAACTCTCCATGTTTATTTGTGGCTATTTCTAATAAATTTAAGCAAAACTAGTAAGAGGGGAAAAAATGAGTGAATTAGATTTAAATAAGATTTAAGTGAATGACATTACTATCATCATTATGCAACAATCATTCATAAGCTAGACTGAAAAGCTACAGGGTAGAAAAATAATGGAAAATTTTCAGTGCAGCCAAAGAATAAGCCAGCATAATGAAAATTTACAGAATAATAGAAAATGCAATGAAAAATATTATTAAAATGGAAAAAATAAATATTAAATGAAGTGAAAATGAAAAGTATTACATTATATATATGCATAAACATATGTATCAGTATATGTATGATATATATGTATATAGAGAGAAATGGAGGAATTAGTCCAGACAAAGCACTGGGCCAGTTAGCCATGTAAGAGACTGATTCTGCTGAATAGACTTAATGTCAGGACTATCATGGTAATCATATTTTTAAAATAATGTTTTCTATACCCAGCCACAGTATCTTTTTTGTTATTAACTGTTAGAAAAAAACATAAAAGGACTAAGTAAGTGTTAGCACACCAAAGAAAACCTCTAAACACAAAGAAAATGAAGGTCCCAGCAAAGTATCACTCCCTAATTTCAAAATTTGGATGGAAAACAAAAAATAAAAATTAAGCATAATATTTTAGATGCCTATAGAGATGTGTGTATGATATGATACAATATCCTATATTTTTAAAAAGTAATACAGCAAAGGGAAAAAATAAAGACAAAGCAACTAAAAAGCAACTAAAAATTCAGTGACACTATTTGACCATGACCATGCTTTACATTATATATGAATTCAAATTAACATATTTTTTACAGTCTACTAGTTAAAAATTCTTGGTCAAGGTCATAATCTCATGGAAAGGTATAAATTTGGAAATAAATACAGCAATACTGATCATTAGAGAATATAAACATTTTGGTGGAAAGTAGCATATAAAATAAATATATCTGCATAAGTTAATAGATCCTAGGAAAAAAGCAAGAGAATCTCCTTTTGCTTTACTGACTACACTAAAGCCTTTGACTGTGTGGATCACAACAAATTGTGGAAAATTCTTAAATAGATGGGCATATGAGACCACCTTGTTTGACTCCTGAGAAACCTGTTGGAGAAGGACATGAAAACCCACTCCAGTATTGTTGCCTGGAGAATCCCATGGACAGAAGAGCCTGGAAGGCTATTGAGAAACCTGTATGCATGTCAAGGAACAACAGTCACAACTGGACATGGAACAACAGCCTGGTTCAAAACTGGGAAAGGTGTACATCAAGGCTGTATATCATCACCCTGCTTATTTAACTTAAATGCGAGTACATTATGTGAAATGCTAGGCTGGATGAAGCTCAAGTTGGAATCAAGATTGCAGGGAGAAATACCAATAACCTCATCTATGCAGATGACAATACCCTTATGACAGAAAGCAAAGAGGAACTAAACAGCCTTTTTATGAAGGTGAAAGAAGAGACAGAAAAGGCTGCCTTAAAACTTAACATTTGAAAGACTAAGGGGAACACATGTATACCTGTGGCAGATTCATTTTGATATTTGGCAAAACTAATACAGTTATGTAAAGTTTAAAAATAAAATAAAATTAAAAAAAAAAAAAAAGAAAGACTAAGATCATGGCATCTGGTCCCATCACTTCATAGCAATAGATAGGAAACAATGGAAACAATGACAGACTTTCTTTTCTTGGGCTCTGAAATCACTGCAGATGGTGACTGCAGCCATGAAATTAAAAGATGCTTGCTCCTTGGAAGAAAAGCTATGACCAACCTAGACAGCATATTAAAAAGTAGAGACATGACTTTAACAGCAAAGGTCCTTCTAATCAAACTATGTTTTTTCCAGTAGTCATATATGGATGTAAGAGTCAGACCATAAAGATGACTGAGTGCTGAAGAACTGATGCTTTTGAAATATGGTGTTGAAGAAGACTCTTGAATGTCCCTTGGACTGCAAGGAGACCAAACCAGTCAATCCTAAAGGAAATTAATCCTGAATATTCATTGAAAGGACTGATGCTGAGCAGAAGCTCCAGTACTTTGGCAACATGATGCAAAGAGCTGACTCATTTGAAAAGACCCTGATGCTGGGAAAGACTGCTGGCAGCAGAAGAGGAAAACAAAGGATGAGATGGCTGGATAGCATCACTGACTCAATGCACATGAGTTTGAGCAAACTTTGGGAGATGGTAAAGGACAAGAAAACCTGGTGTGCTGAACTCCATGGGGTCGAAAAGAGTTGTACATGACTGAACTACTGAACAACAATGTATATCATGCTCTTTTTTTTGTAAGGAATCTTAAAATTTTACTTTAATATATTTTAATATTATGAGTGTACACATGTTATTTTAATACTAAAATTGTTTCAATTGTGATTTAGCAGTTGTGAAAGTATTTCTGGAAGAAATTTATTTGGAATTTTAAGTTAAAAATTAGATATTAGGAAAATACCAAAAATTAATTAAGATATTAATACAGAAATAATTTGATGCTATGAAGACATTTCATTAACAAATGAATCTTCCAATTATGCTTATTAGTCACTAGACTTAAATTGGAAGAGATAATCCCAGATTATTAAATTAAAGCTAAAATACTTCAACAATGACAGCATAACATTCAAAAGGTCATTACATAAATCCAAATGTATATCATGAAATTGTGTTAAAATTCCATCATTTCTGATTGCCTTATAGAAAAACATTAATATAGCTATAAACCTATAATTTATTCCAAAATAAAAGTTTCAAATAGTAAAATTGAAATGAAAACTGGAAACAGTGTGTGAATGTTGTTCCTTCTGTTTATAATACAATAAAAAGCATTGGGGGATAAAGATAATCTGTATTATCAACATATCTTTTAATAATATGCAAATAAATCATGCTTAGGACATTTTATAATACTGTTTATGATCCCATTAGTAAAGCACAGCATAAAACAAAATGTTATAAGGCAATGACCTATAAATTTTAATATGATTTTATCTTTTTTTAACCAGTGATATTTAAGGGCACCAAAAATGAATGCAGAAATTTAACATTAGAGTAAAGCATATATGTAGATTTAACAGTAGCAGCAATTGATTTTTATTTGAAACTACTAAAAGTAGATATAATTTTTACAGGCAATTATTTTTTTCAATAATTTTATTTTTGAAGCAAGGATTACATGACTCAATACTTACATTCTAAAAAGCAAAAAAGGACTTTTAAATACAGAAATTGCTAAAAATCCTCTTTAGCTACTATCTTTTTTTCAGTTTCTGTTTAAGAAGAACATGAAGGAACGGAAGGTCACAGTATAGTTCACACAAAGTAGTGGGGAGCTAGTCTCCTCCTCATTAAGACTGGAATATCCACATATATCTTTAGAATTCTGCAGGAGGAATTTGTTATTCATTCACCATTTGTTTATGTATTTGGTATTTCTACATCAATACAATTCATCAGTGTCTGTTTTATATTTTGAGGTGTAATTCAATAACACTTTATTTTGTTGCTAAATTGTACTAGCTCTGGCCATTTGGGCTGAGTGACTTCACTTTCACTTTTCACTTTCATGCATTGGAGAAGGAAATGGCAACCCACTCCGGTATTCTTGCCTGGAGAATCCCAGGGACAGGGGAGCCTGGTGGGCTGCTGTCTATGGGGTCGCACAGAGTTGGACATGACTGAAGCGACTTAGCAGCAGCAGCAGCAGCTGGCTCTTGAGTTCCTTTGACATAGTCCCATCATAGTGTGTGTATATGTGTGTGTTCAGCATCTCTTTATGTTTTGGCCCCACAGCCATTTTCCCAAAAATGTCTGATTACACTCTTGAAGAATAGCAATAGGCCAAAATTTGCTTCTGATTATTTTTGTAAATGAAGGTTTTGGAGCACAGTTAGCTCTTTTGTTTATGGTTTTCATGCTTGGATGAAAAGAGACTTTATAATTCACAGACCCCCAAATATTTACAATCTAACTGTTTACAGAACAAATTTTCTGACTGTTCTTGTATTACACAATCACTGACTTAAAATAAAAACTTCAATCAATTAACCAAACTAGCTAGTCTTTATAAAGTCAAGAGCTGATTGAAAACTATTGTTACAAATTTCTGCAAAACTAATTTTTAGCATTATGTTGGTAATATGAAGATATGTCTATTATACACATAGTGAAGACTTTTATTGTGAATATACATTTTAAAGATTATTAAAAGAAAACTGTCAGCTTACTCTTTAAGTAAAATATATTGTCTTATTTTAATGCTATAGCTTTATTATACTATATTTTGAACTTATGAAAAGAAAGCTTTTACAAGCAAATAGCTAGATAACTGGAATTTTTAAATGTAATTTTTAAATAACATCTTTATTTTTATTAACTTTATAATTGTGGTGACAATATCATTCTTCGAGCCAAAAAAGAATTCAAGAGCCAGCAATGAATTCTTCCAGTTTAGATATCAATTTAGCTTTCTAGAATTTAGCCTCAAATTCTATAAATAGATAGTGATTACATCTGATTACCTGATTTTTGTCTACCTAACATATTTTCTTGAGAGTCCCTTGGACTGCAAGGAGATCCAACCAGTCCATTCTAAAGGAGATCAGTCCTGTGTGTTCTTTGGAATGACTGAGGGTAAAACTGAAACTCTAATACTTTGGCCACCTCATGCAAAGAGTTGGCTCATTGGAAAAGACTCTGATGCTGGGAGGGATTGGAGACAGGAGGAGAAGGGGACGACAGAGGATGAAAAGGCTAGATGGCATCACCGACTCGATGGACATGAGTTTGAGTGAACTCCTGGAGTTGGTGGTGGACAGAGAGGCCTGGTGTGCTGCGGTTCATGGGGTTGCAAAGAGTCAGACATGACTGAGCGACTGAAATGAACTGAACTGAACTGAACATATTTTCATATACACACAATTCCTGATTTGTAAACTGACAATTGCCAACAGAAACAATGTAAATAAACTTCTTAATTACTCTAATAAATAGTCATTTATTTTGCTATTTCTGAAATCACATAAAATTTTCTTACTAACTCTAGCAGCCAATTAATCATCTGTTTTCTTCTCAGTTTTTCCCTAGCTAGCTTGTTAAAGGTGGCATGTATTGAATTATATGTCTAATATTTCTAAATAATTAAAAACATGTTATACAACATAATTTTTACAAGGTGCAGAACTTCTTTTTTTTTAATTTTATTTTATTTTTAAACTTTACATAATTGTATTAGTTTAAGGTGCAGAACTTCTTAAACATGATTTGGCATATAAAGGGAGAATGCTTTAAAATAATTATTTAATTTTAATAAAGATCTATAGTTCCCTAGAAATTATGTTTTAAAATCATTTCTTGGCTCACTGTTTGCTAGAATTTGAGATTCATAGAGAAAAATAATTTGAGGCTCATATTTTTCATCAGTTCTATTTGTTGTTACTCCTGATATGCACTAGCAGAAAAAAATAATATTCATCAGTAGAGGGTCCATCTAAAATATTAGTGATACATAGCTAGTATTTCAGGAAAGTCTAGTTCAAATGATCACAGATTTATTTTTCTATTATTTATAGAAAGAAAAAGCATATTTAACAACCCAGTTTCTTTCTTGCCATAGTGTTTACTTCATATCTAAGTGGCTCTATGTGTAATGCATAGTGTCTATTTCTTTGTGACTGCATAGACTGTAGTCCACCAGGCTCCTCTGCAAATTGAATTTTCTAGGCAAGAATATTGGAATGGGTTTCCATTTCCTATTCCAGGGGATCTTCCAGACCCAGGGATTGAATCCATGTCTCTTGCATCTCCTGCATTGGCAGGCAAATACTTACCACTGAGCCACCTGAGAAGCCCTAAGTGTCTATGGTAACAAATAAAAATAAAATATCACTCTTTGAAAATATTGGATTTGGCTTTTCCAACTATTAAAGTTTCCTTCTCAGAGGTCTAGGGAGTCTGAAAGTTTGATATTCTGAAAAATATTTTTTTTTTTTTTTTTTGAGAGATGAATAAAGTTTATTAGAGTTGGAGAGGCTGTTGGAACAGCAGGCCGGCTCAAGGGAGAACCAACCCTTTTCTTGGGCTAGTAGCTGATTTTTATGGCCTCAAGACAGAGGAAATTCCTACTGAAAATGGTGGCATTAGATGATTGGTTAGGATGCTATAGGGTGGGTATCTTAAACCTAATATGGGTCAAGGAACTGGCCGGTTTAGATCTAGAGGCTCATGGCAACAGTTGCTATGGGGTTTGGTCAGTTTCAGAGATTTTTGTCCTGTGAGGTTGGTGCTTTTATTTTAAATTGGTTTTGCCATACATCAACATGAATCCACCATGGGTGTACATGTGTTGGAAGATAATTACTGTACTCTGTTAGTTTCTGCCATATATCAACATGAATCAGTCATGGGTATACATATGTCCACTCCTTCTTGGACCTCCCTCCTACCTGTGGCGGATTCATTTTGATATTTGGCAAAACTAATACAATTTTGTAAAGTTTAAAAAAAAAAAAAGAAAAGAAAAATAGGGAGAATACTGAAATCAATAAAATTAGAAATGGAAAAGGAGATGTTACAACAGATAACACAGAAATGCAAAGGCTCATAGGAGACTACTATGAACAACTATATGCCAACAAAATGAACAACCTGGAAGAAATGTATAAATTCTTACAAAAGTATAACCTTCCAAAACTGAAACAGTAAAAAATAGAAAATGTGAACAGACCAATCAAAGGCATGGACATCATAACTGTAATCAAAAATCTTCTGACAAACAAAAGCCCAGGTCCAGATGGTTTCATGGGCAAATTCTACCAAAAGTTTGAGAAGAGCTAAGACCTATCCTGCTCAAACTCTTTTAGAAAATTGCAGAGGAAAGAAAACTCCCAAACTCATTCTAGGAGAACACCATCTTTATGATACAAAATGAAAGAATGCCACAAAAAAATAAAATTATAGGCCAATATCACTGATGAACAAAGATGCCAAAATCCTCAACAAAATTCTACCAAACAGAATCCAACAACACATTAAAAGGATCATATGTCTTGATCAAGTGGATTTTATCCCAGAGATGTAAGGATTCTTTAGTGTATGCAAATCAGTCAATGTGATACACCATATTAACAAATTGATTGTTTTAAATTTAAGTAGAGTTGATTTACAATCTTTCAGATGCACAGAAAAGTGATTCAGTTATATACATGGTGGTGGTGGTTTAGTCACTAAGTTGTGTCCAATTCATGTGACCCCATGGACTGTAGCCCATCAGACTCCTCTGTCCATGGGATTTCCCAGGCAAGAATATTGGAATAGGTTGCAATTTCCTTCTCCAAGAAATCTTCCCAAACCAGGGATTGAATCTCCCCAGGTCTCATATATTGCAGGCAGATTCTTTACCAACTAAAAATATATGTATGTATGTGTATATATATATATATATATATATATATATATACACACACACACACACACACACAGATATATTCATTTTCAGATTATTTTCTTTTATAGGCTATTACACCATATTGAACATAGTTCCCTGTACGGCAGGTCAATCTCTCAATTGTGTTTGACTTTTTGTGACCCCGTGGACTGTAAGAATGTAACACATCAGGCTCCTCTGTCCATGGGATTTCCCAGGCAAAAATACTGGAGTTATTTGCCATTTCCTTCTCCAGGGGATCTTCCCAACTCAGGCATCAAACCCAGGACTCTTGTGTCTCCTGGACTGCAGGTGGATTCTTTACTACTGAGCCACCTGGGAAGTACAGTAGGTTAGAATTTTTGTGTATCAAAATGCTCAGTTAATTAATCTTTCTCCCATATAACCCATGTCTTTAAATTTCATGTTAATTTTTGCAAATAGATTACTTTCTGAATGCATGAAAAATGATTAAGCTCATTTTTAAAATATATCTGTATGTCTAAAGTTCATTTTGACTACATATTGGAATCCTGATAGTTAACTGACATGATATTTGAAAAAAAAAATAACTCTATGAAAAATTGTTTCAGTGAAATAATTAGACATTGTTTGCTCTCAAATAATTTACTAAATAGGTTAAAGGAAAGATATATTTTAGAGTATGTTTGTCAGAATGATGCAAAAGGAAAAAAAAGAAAAGAAACTATTATTTCAGTACTTTAAAAAACAAAACAAAGCACCAGACAACAGCAACCTGTATGCAGGTCAAGAAGCCACAATTAGCACCAGGCATAGAGCAATGGACTGGTTCAAAATTGGGAAAGGGTATGTCAAGGCTGTATATTGTCACCCTGTTTATTTAACTTATATGCAGAGTACATCATGTGAAATGTTGGGCTGGGTGACTCACAGGCTGGAATCAAGACTGCTGGGAGAAATATCAACAACTTCAGATATGCAGATGATACCACTTTAATGGCAGAAAGTGAAGACGAACTACAGAGCCTCTTGATGAAGGTGAAAGAGGAGAGGGAAAAGCTGGCTTAAAATTCAACATTCAAAAAACCAAAGATCATGGCATCTGGTCCCATCACTTCAAGGAAAACAGATGGGTAAAAAGTGGGAACTGTGACTGATTTTCATTCCTTGGGCTTCAAAATCACTGCAAACTGCAGGTCACAAAATCAAAAGACACTTGCTCCTTGGAAGAAGAACTATGACAAACCTAGATAGCATATTGAAAAGCAGAGACATCGCTTTGCTTACAAAGGCCTGCATAGTCAAAGCTATGGCTTCTCCACTAGTCATGTACTGATGTAAGAATTGGACCATAAAGAAGGCTGCTGCTGCTGCTAAGTCGCCTCAATCGTGTCTGACTCTGTGCGACCTGAGGAATTGATGCTTTTTAATTGTGGTACTGGAAAAGACTCTTGCAAGTCCCCTGGACAGCAAGGGTTTCAAACCAGTCAATCTTCAAGGAAATCAGTTCTGAATATTCATTGGAGGCACTGACACTGAAGCTGAAGCTCCAATACTTTGGCCACATGATATGAAGAGTGGACACATTGGAAAAGACTCTGATGCTGGGAAAGACTGAGGGCAGGAGAAGACGGGGCAACAGAGTATGAGATGGCTGGATGGCATCACTGACTCAACAGACGTGAGTTTGAGGAAACTCCGGGAGATGGTGAAGGACAGGGAAGTCTGGCATGCTACAGTCCATAGGGTTGCCAAAAGTCAGGCACGACTTGGCGACTGAACAATAACAACAAAAACAACAAACTTCAGAAACTGGAAAGTCATATTTTTGCCAGATATCATTCTAGGCAGTGGAATTAAAGAGGTAGATTTCTAACCTAGTGGAATTTATATTCTAGAGGAGAAACATATAATTCATGAAGAAACAAACACATGTTATATAGTTTGATGTTATAAGTGCTACATTAAAAAAACATATCAGAATAAATAAAATAGCCCATTGTAGTAATGGGAAGGGGAAAGAAGTAAGGAAATGAAGCATCTAAACCACAGGAGCTGAATGCATGCTCAGTTGTGTCTGACTCTTTGGACCTCCATGGACTGTAGCCTGTGACACTCCTCTGTTCATGGAATTTTCCAGGCAAGATAATGGAGCAGATTGCCATCTCCTACTCCAGGGGATCTTTGCAATCCAAGGATCAAATCCTCATCTTCTCATATCCTGCATTGCAGGCAGATTCTTTACATTGAGCCACCTGGGAAGCCCACGGGAGTTGCAGTCACATCTTCTTCATAGCTGATCTGGTAGCTTAGGGTTATAGATTCAGTGCCTCTTGCCTCCATTAATTCCATTTCTCTTTACCTTGGATGACATTCTTTACTCAATAGATGGGTAGAAACATATTTCTGTTACATCTGAGTTCTTTGTATAGGGCTCCTGTTAATATATAATTTCACTTTTTCTTCTCAAACATTAAATTTGGTTTAATTATAAATTATTTAAATAGCTGACTTTAAAGTGTTTAAGTGAAAACATTTTAGATGTATGGCTTAATGTATTATCTTCCAGAAATATAGCCTCAACTCAAATTTTCCCCACAATTCACTTGTGATTAATTGAGACTTGTTAAAATGTTTTACATATACACATACCTACATATTTACATATAGACACATATATATACATATACACCATTTATAACTATATGTACAACATTTTAAATTACATGAAATATACATCACATCTGTTTCACTTTAAATATTACACAAATATGTGAGCATAAAAATTAGAATAATACTGATTGCCAAATATGTGTCAGCTACTTTTCCACATCCATCGAGATGGTGATGCTATCCAGGCATCTCATCCTCTGTCGTCCCCTTCTCCTCCTGCCCCCAATCCCTCCCAGCATCAGAGTCTTTTCCAATGAGTCAACTCTTCGCATGAGATGGCCAAAGTACTGGAGTTTCAGCTTTAGCATCATTCCTTCCGAAGAACACCCAGGGCTGATCTCCTTTAGAATGGACTGGTTGGATCTGCTTGCAGTCCAAGGGACTCTCAAGAGTCCTCTCCAACACCACAGTTCAAAAGCATCAATTCTTCAGTGCTCAGCTTTCTTCACAGTCCAACTCTCACATCCATACATGACCACTGGAAAAACCATAGTCTTGACTAGAAGGACCTTTGTTGGCAAAGTAATGTCTCTGCTTTTCAATATGCTGTCTTGGTTGGTCATAACTTTCCTTCCAAGGAGTAAGTGTCTTTTAATTTCATGGCTGAAATCACCATCTACAGTGATTTTGGAGGCCCCCAAAATAAAGTCTGACACTGTTTCCACTGTTTCCCCATCTATTTCCCATGAAGTGATGGGACCAGATGCCATGATCTTCGTTTTCTGAATGGTGTGCGTTAAGCCAACTTGTTCACTCTCCTTTTTCACTTTCATCAAGAGGCTTTTTAGTAATTCTTCACTTTCTGCCATAAGGGTGGTATCATCTGCGTATCTGAAGTTATTGATATTTCTCTTGGCAGTCTTGATTCCAGCTTGTGCTTCTTCCAGCCCAGCGTTTCTCATGATGTACTCTGCATATAAGTTAAATAAGCAGGGTGACAATATACAGCCTTGACGTACTCTTTTTCCTATTTGGAACCAGTCTTTTGTTCCATGTCCAGTTCCAACTGTTGCTTCCTGACCTGCATATAGGTTTCTCAAGAGGCAGGTCAGGTAGCCTGGTATTCCTATCTCTTTCAGAATTTTCCACAGTTTATTGTGATCCACACAGTCAAAGGCTGTGGCATAGTCAATAAAGCAGAAATGGATGTTTTTCTGGAACTCTCTTGCTTTTTCCATGATCCAGCGGATGTTGGCAATTTGATCTGTGGTTCCTCTGCTTTTATTTTATTTATTTATTTATTTAAAATTTTATTTTATTTTTAAAATTTACAATATTGTATTAATTTTGCAAATATCGAAATGAATCCGCCACAGGTATACATGTGTTCCCCATCCTGAACCCTCCTCCCTCCTCCCTCCCCATACCATCCCTCTGGGTCGTCCCAGTGCACCAGTCCCAAGCATCCAGTATCGTGCATCGAACCTGGACTGGTGACTCGTTTCATATATGATATTATACGTATTTCAATGCCATCCTCCCAAATCATCCCACCCTCTCCCTCTCCCACAGAGTCCAAAAGACTGTTCTACACATCAGTGTCTCTTTTGCTGTCTCGTATACAGGGTTATTGTTACCATCTTTCTAAATTCCATATATATGTGTTAGTATACTGTATTGGTGTTTTTCTTTCTGGCTTACTTCACTCTGTATAATAGGCTCAAGTTTCATCCACCTCATTAGAACTGATTCAAATGTATTCTTTTTAATGGCTGAGTAATACTCCATTGTGTATACATACTATAGCTTTCTTATCCATTCATCTGCTGATGGACATCTAGCTTGCTTCCATGTCCTGGCTATTATAAACAGTGCTGTGATGAACATTGGGGTACACGTGTCTCTTTCCCTTCTGGTTTCCTCAGTGTCTATGCCCAGCCTTTTCTAAAACCAGCTAGAATATCTGGAAGTTCGTGGTTCATGTATTGCTGAATCCTGGCTTGGAGAATTTATATATATATATATATCACTTATATCACATATATATTCCAAATCCTAGATTTCAAATGTGTTTGGTATAATTCAGGTGTCTTTAAAGTAATAGGTTCCAGATGGAGAGGTTTTAGGGATAGTGCTGGACTACTTATTGCCAGCCTTGCTCACAGCTGTCTAGTACTTGTCCAGGATGTAGGTGCTTTTTTTAGGCGCTGTAGGTGACATCCATAATCAGGTTTGCTGATTGGTGGTGATTCATTATAACTTCTCATTCTGAAAGGAAATCAAACTGAAATCAACTAAGCAATGGCTGACAATTCTCCTCTAAAAGTTAGTCATCCTCAGAAACCTCTGTGATTATTATTTCCTCATTTTCTAAAACAGTGTAAGTTCTGTTCTATTGCAAAGACCATTTAGAGTAAACTCTGAAATATATTAACTCTAGAGCAAGTTTATTTTTTATAGGTATGATTTTTACTTAATAGCCATCAGCAAGCATTTATTTTCTATTACCTACATATTTATACTGATTAAAAGTATATTTATGTATAGTGATGAAATTATATGTACAAAAGACTGAAAACTGAAAAATATTACACAAATATCAAGATTGTTACTAAAACACACAAGTGGAACATGCTGGATTGTATATATTTTGACTTGAGGAGCATCAATAGGGCTGTACTTTTCATTTCTAAAATGTCTCACTTTCATCTCTAAAATGTCCCATACTGTTCAGTTGAAATAAACACTCTTAGATGTTCTTCCACATTTATAAGTCATATTTGCCTGTTTACACCATGATAAAATTCTTGAGGGAAGAGACTATCTAGCTCACTTTCATGTCCATAGCATTTCACCCCATTTCTGACTAATAGTTGAATCTCAGTAGATAACTGTTGAATAGTAAACCATTTGTGATTTTTTTCTTCCCCAATGGCTCAGATGGTAAAGAATCTGCCTGCAATGCTAAAGACCCAGGTCTGATCCCTGGGTTGGGAAGATCCCCTGGAGAAGCGACTGGCAAACCACTCCAGTATTCTTGCCTGGAGAATTCCATGGACAGAGGAGCTTGGAAAGCTACAGTCCATGAGATCTCAAAGAGTTGGCCATGACTGAGGGACTAACACTTTTTCACTTTCTGTTCAACCCCTTTGCAGTTTTTTACATTTTCATTTGCAAGGAGTTATTTTATATTAGATTGACTTGCTTTATGGCAGAAATGAGCCTCTAACTCATAGTTTTTTTTTCCAAAGGACTATCTGGAAAGCTCTTTGAGAAAACTCAGACCACATAGGTGCAAAAGGATCAACCGTGAGTTGCTTGGGGTAACTCACAAAGCTGTAACCACCACAGGAAAAGTAGCAGATAGGAAGTGAGCACAATGAATGTTCTGTGACATCTAAGTTCTGAAAACGTTGATAGTAGCTTATGGTGTATTCCACTGTGCAGAATAATCAGTACTAATAAGGCTTTATAAACCCATGTCCTTTTGATGAAAGACTGGCACAGCTGAGGTAGCTTCCTTAATCAGCAAGTGTTTGCTAGGCCTTCTACTGTTTGCATTGTCTTTAACCAATCAGAGTCAATATTCCCACTCCTATCTTATATTATCCATAGTTCAAAATGGGTATTGATGCTATTTCACATCTAAGAATATGAATGGATACTATGTCATTGATGTCAGTTATCTGGCCGTTTGACCTGGTTTCCTTGACAATTTCATTAGTCCTAGTTCTCTCTACTTGGAAATGTTTCTAGATCAATACATTTGTCTGTGTATTTATCACTCTATCTGCCTCTCTAACTTATTCCTGCTCTCCAAGTGATTCAGCTCCTAGTCTGAACTTAAACTACTGAGAGCATAAACACATGGGCCAGTCATTTATTCATTCTCAGTCTAGTGTGACACTACCAATTTACCTGTCTTCACCTTGACCTTTGGTTCACAGTCATGGTTGAGAGTGGAACTTTAATCCTAGTAACTCAATCTGCTAATGATAAAATAATGGAGTTTTAGAATGAAAATTTCTTGTTTAGAAGGAAAGTCTTTAAGATACTTATCTTTCTCTAATGATGTTGTTCTTGTACTGATATTTCATCGTATCTATGCCTTATTTTCTCATTTTTCTGATATCTTCTTTCTCATGAAATTATCTGCTAAGTTTCCTTCTCTATGCTACCAGTGTCCCGAGAGAAATTATTTTTAATTCTTAAATGACCTGATAACTCTAGCTGGGGGACACTTTGGCCAAGGTCTACTTTAGTTTATCTTATTTAACTAGACTGCAATTATGACATCTTTAATTCTGTTGATATAATTCAGTAAAACTATTTGCAATGAATGATTAGCAAATGAATGAATACAAGATATAGACAATTATAGCACAAGATAACTACTGTCATTTAGATACCCTTTTATGTGTGTAAATTCCAAATATAAATGTTATTTTAGCACATCAGAAACACTGTGTGCATTTTTTTAACAATGTATCTTCAAGAATTTTGTCTTGGGCTTTTATAAATATAGAAATAGTTCACCCAATATGAGGTAAGTGATTTATTTTCATTGAAGGTGAGCAAAATGATTTAAAAGTGTAGTATTTTACTTTGATTTTCCCCTTCCAGGGAGAAAAATAGTCTAAGATAATATAATAAATTTCTTTCAAATTATTCTTACCAAAATTTCCCTCAAAATAATGCTTCCTGGGAATTCAGAGGTTGTTTAAACTTTACTATTTGCAGTCTTTGAGAGACTGTCTTTCTTTTGCCTTTAATCTTTCTCCTTTTAAGATGTTATTCCTCCTTTGTGATTTTACCTTCCTACTTTAACTTGAATTGGTTATGTAGTTGGCAATTTTTATATATAAGGGCAAAAAGAGAGAATTTAGAAATTCAGAAAAGTGGGAAAAGATAATACAAATAAAGTTGAGTATGCTATATTGGCTTTAAACTTGACTTTAGAGTTGAATATATTAGAGACTTCTAATTTTATAATCATAATATTTCTATTCCCATGTTTACATAGTTGCCCACCTTGCATGGAATCCAATTTCCCCTTTAATTTTATATAACTGACATATGACATTGTTATATGTTTGATATAATTTGATATAACTGACATATGACATTGCATGTTTGATATAACTGACATATGACTTTGCATAAGTTTAAAGTGGATGCCTGCCGGGAGCCGGCATATTGCATATTGAGTGCATATTGCATATTGAGTGCATATTGAGTGCATATTGCATATTGAGTGCAGCACTTTCCACAGCATCATCTTTCAGGATCTGGAATAGCTCAACTGGAATTCTATCACTGCCGGGAGCCAGCGTGAGGAACTCCGCCCATGACAAAGGTCATGAGGAAGGAGGCTCGGCATACGCAAAGGCGGGATCGAGCCTCAGGAGTCCCCCTGGAAATTCTCGAGCATCTACCCCCCAAACCAGAGTCTGCCTACTTTCTGCTTTGTGCTTTCACCTACACCTCTGACTTTACAGGGGGCTGTCCCCCACTACCTCTCTCTGAAAAAAAAGAGTTAGCTTACAGCTCCAGTTAATAATTCCTGGGTGTGACAGTGTTTCAACCTACAAACTCCTTTGGAAATCCTCTAGCCTGCCTGAATGGGTTTTTCTGGCCACATGTGATTGTTCAGAGCCTCCCAACTGTGAGAGGCAGGAGATGTTCTAAACTGCCTAAACACAGATTCCTTTGAGTAGTTAAAAGATTGATTAGAAATTGTATTGGTGAAGGGTTTTTCACTTGTTGGGCCAATGTTTGCTGCTAAGTCTCCATACTCCTTACCTACTGTGTCCTTGGCAGTGTATTGATTGATATAATGGGTGTATAGAAATGTAAAATGCAGCTCTGTCCAATGCTTTTTGGAAGGCTGGTGCCTGACTTTGGAATAATCACCTTTAGAGAAAAATAAGTTTCTTAAAATGTTAACAGGCCTCCGGGCCAGAAGATGATGTCAATCACCTGAACTTTTGCATATGATAAGTTTGAAAGCCTGGCTTAGATTAGAACCAGGAACTGCTGCCCTTGCATGACTCCACCCCTTCCCCCATTATCCTCTATGCATAACTTAAGGTATAAAAACTACTTTGGAAAATAAAGTGCGGGCCTTGTTCACTGAAACTTGGTCTCCCCATGTCACTCTCTCTCCCAAATTCTAGCTGAGTCTCCATCTGGAGCACGGAACCCACCATGTTTGCTAATTATGCCTGGGCTTCTAAGATCCGACCGGGGAGGCCTCAGTGTCTCCTCTCCTTCGGGAGAACGGAAGGACGCCTGCGGCCTACGTAAGTGGTGCAAACTTCTTGTCTTGAAGTTTTATTGGTCTCCCGTGTAAACCAAGCTACTCAGCCTCTTTTCTCCACTGAATTTTCCTACTGAGCTATCCTCATTCTATTACTCTTTGTATCCTTAATTAACATGTAATTAAGCAGTTGTTTCCTGACCCTCGCCTATGCCGTCTCTCCTTCGAATACCCTGGATCAGCTGGGGCTGGACCCCGGCAGATGCCTGATGATTTGATATACTTATTTGTCCTAAAATGATTACCATGGTAAAGTAGCACATGCATCACCTCACATAATTAAAATGTGTGTGTGTGTGTGGCGAGAACTAATGTGATGAGATCTATTCTCACAGAAATTTTCAAGACTATAATACAGTATTATTAACTACAGTTCACAGAGAATTAAATGCCCAGAATTTATTCATTTTATTCCTGGAAGTTTGTATCCTTTGACTAACATCTATTTCCCTCAACCACCAGTCACTGGAAAACACCATTCTACTCTGTTTCTATATGTGTCTTTTTCCCTTTAATTACACATATAAGTGAAAGTGGGGCTTCCCAGGTGGTGCTAATGGAATAAAGAACCCACCTGCCAATGCTGGAGACATAGGAGACTTGGATTCCATCCCTGGGTGAGGAAGATCCCTTGGAGGAGGCATGGCAACCCACTGCAGTATCTTGCCTGGAGAATCTCCATGGACAGAGGAGCCTGGCAGGCTACAGTCCATAGGATCATAAAGTGTTTGACATGACTGAAGTAACTTAGCACAGCACGTAAGTGAAATTGACAGTATTTGCTTTTCTCTGACTGACATTTCACTTAGCATGTTACTCTCAAGGTTCATGTTATCACAAATGGCTGGTTTTCCTTATTTTTAAGGCCAAATGATATTCCACTGTGTACATCTGGCTACATTTTCTTAATTCATTTATTTGTTGATGGACATTTAGGTAGTTTCCGTAACTTGACTATTGTGAAAAATGCTGCAATAAACATCGGTGGGCAGACAACTGTTTAAGATAGCTATTTCATTTTCTTCAGATATTTACTCAGATGTGGAATTGCTGGATTATTTAGTACCTCTAGTTTCATTTTTTTGAAGATATTTCATACTGTTTTCCACAGCGACTGTGCCAATGTACATACCTACCAACAGTGCACAAGGATTCCCTTTTGTCTACATCTTCAACCAACACTTTTTACTTCTTGTCTTTTTGATAATAGCCATTATAACAAGTGTGATGTGATGCCTCATTATGGTTTTGATTTGAATTTCCCTGATGATTAGTAATGTTGAGCATCTTTTCATGTATTTATTGGCCATTATATTTGTTCTTGGGAAAAATGTTTATTCAGTCCCTTTGCTGATTTTTTAATGGAATTTTTTGTTGTTATTGAGTTGTATGAGTTTTCCATATATTTTAGCTATTTGTGCCTTATCAGATATATGGTCTATGAATATTTTCTCCCTTTCCATAGGCTGCCTTTTCATTCTCTTGATTATTTTTTTGCTGTGAGAATTTTTTTAGTTAAATGTTGTCCCACTTGTTTATTTTTGCTTTTATTGTTTGTTTTTGGTTTCCTATCCAAAAAAACATTGCTAAGATCAATGTCATAGAACTTTTATGCTACATTTTCTTCTAGAAGTCTTATGGTTTCAGGTATTACATACATTTAAGTCTTTAGTTTATTTCAAGCTAATTTTGTGAGTGGTATACAATAGGGGGACTTAATTGTTTTGCCTATGGATATACATTGTATCCACCTTAAGTCATGATTAATGTCTTAATAACTTTTTTAAAGCTCTGTATGTTTTTTCTTTGAATATTTGAATTTGAGATAATATAGAGCTGTTCTTCCTTTAATTCTTAGATACATTGAGATAGAGAAAATTCACCATAATTTCTGTTTATTTGTATATTGTTTTGTTTAATGAAACAGTTGACCTGTACTTTTGAAGAATAATTGCTAACAAGTAGAGAATTTTTTTTAAGACTTGAATAAGTAGTATGAAGGAAAGAAAAAGAAAAGAGGAAAGGAGGCTCGGGACAGTGTATGGTGTTGATTTCATTGGTGTCCAGTTCTGCCTTTCTCCATGCTCCAAATGTTTCTAACAATTATGCATTAAGTAAAACACTATTTTTATGAAATTATAATATAGTGAGAAGAAATAATTCATACTTTAAATACTTATATTGCTATGTAATACATTATTCTCTATTAAACTTTCAAAATCTTCATCAATATGTACTATGTTCATACAGAATTATACATTACTTGAGTTTCATATATCGATTAAAAAGTCAACAAATATTACATTTTAACATGGGTGGTAAAATTGAACCAAATATAGCTAAAATTATTATAAAACACTGACTATATTTTCTTTAGAATTAAGTAAAAAGGAATTAGAAACAAAATCTTGACCATAATTGTCCATCATTTGCAGAGCCCTGAGTAAGGGGCTGAACTTCATTTTAACTTTTGGCCACCTGATGTGAGGAACTGAGTCCTTGGAAAAGACCCTGATGCTGGGAAACATGTACAGCAAAAGGAGAAAGGGACAACAGAGGATGAGATGGTAGGATAACATCACTGACTTGATGGACATGAGATTGAGCAAACTCTGGGTGTTGGTGATGGATAGGGAAGCCTGGCATGCTGCATCCCATGGGGTCACAAAGAGTTGGACAGGACTGAGTGAATGAACTGAACTGATAACAGAGAGGGGAAGAACTAGGAAGTAAGGTTAGACTTATGAAACTGATTTGCTTATAGGAAACTGCAAGTGGAATATAAATGAGAGTTTCTTCCTAGGTGAGGAGATGGAATGTCTGGTTGAAATTTTTCTGCAACTTTTTTTCTGGAAAACAATACTGTCAATATGATGTGTACTGGTAATCTTCAGTTCAGTTCAGTCGCTCAGTCGTGTCTGACTTTTTGCGACCCCATGAATCGCAGAATGCCAGGCCTCCCTGTCCATCACCAAATCCCAGAGTTCACTCAAACTCACGTCCATCGAGTCTGTAATGCCATCCAACCATCTCATCCTCTGTCATCCCCTTCTCCTCCTGCCCCTAATCCCTCCCAGCATCAGAGTCTTTTCCAGTGAGTCAACTCTTCGCATGAGGTGGCCAAAGTACTGGAGTTTCAGCTTTAGCATCATTCCTTCCGAAGAACACCCAGGGCTGATCTCCTTCAGAATGGACTGGTTGGATCTCCTTGCAGTCCAAGGGACTCTCAAGAGTCTTCTCCAACACCACAGTTCAAAAGCATCAGTTCTTCGGTGCTCAGCCTTCTTCACGGTCCAACTCTCACGTCCAAACATGACCACAGGAAAAACCATAGCCTTGACTAGACGAACCTTTGTTGGCAAAGTAATGTCTCTGCTTTTCAATATGCTATCTAGGTTGGTCATAACTTTCCTTTCAAGGAGTAAGCGTCTTTTAATTTCATGGCTGCAGTCACCATCTGAAGTGATTTTGGAGCCCCAAAAAATAAAGTCTGACACTGTTTCCACTGTTTCCCCAGCTATTTCCCATGAAATGATGGGACCAGATGCCATGATCTTCGTTTTCTGAATGTTGAGCTTTAAGCCAACTTTTTCACTCTCCACTTTCACTTTCATCAAGAGGCTTTTGAGTTCCTCTTCACTTTCTGCCATAAGGGTGGTGTCATCTGCATATCTGAGGTTATTGATATTTCTCCCGCCAATCTTGATTCCAGCTTGTGTTTCTTCCAGTCCAGCGTTTCTCATGATGTACTCTGCATATAAGTTAAATAAGCAGGGTGACAATATACAGCCTTGATGTACTCCTTTTCTTATTTGGAACCAGTCTGTTGTTCCATGTCCAGTTCTAACTGTTGCTTCCTGACCTGCATAGAAATTTCTCAAGAGGCAGATCAGGTGGTCTGGTATTCCCAACTCTTTCAAAAAATTCCACAGTTTATTGTGATCCACACAGTCAAAGGCTTTGGCATAGTCAATAAAGCAGTAATAGATGTTTTTTCTGGAACTCTCTTGCTTTTTCCATGATCCAGCGGATGTTGGCAATTTGATCTCTGGTTCCTCTGCCTTTTCTACAACCAGCTTGAACATCAGGAAGTTCACGGTTCACATATTGCTGAAGCCTGGCTTGGAGAATTTTGAGCATCACTTTATTAGCATGTGACATGAGTGATAAGTGGAGCTATAAAGACACATTGTAATGGTGTTTATTCAGAGAAGAAAGAACTGGGACTTTTTTCTTTCCTTTCTTTTTTTTTTTTTTTTTTTTTGCGATCAGCTTTTTTCTTTCCTTTCTTTTTTTTTTTTTTTTGCGATCAGCTTAACCATGGGAAGAAAACATTTACCATTCCTTAAGCTTCCTATAGAGAGATGCTATCTGGAATGATTCCTTTAGGTCTTTATTAACTCCTCTCTCAGGTGGGAGGAGTAACGATCAGTTTTGACTATGGTAGGCAGAATAATGGTGCATCAGAGATACTCCTGTTTTAATCCCTGGAACCTGTGAATATGATACCTTTCATTGCTAGGGGAATTACAGCAGCATTAAATTTGCTAATCAACTAACCTTAAAATATATTATTTTGGATTATTTGGGTAGAAAAAAAATGTATCCTTAGAAGTGAAAGAAGACTGAAAAGGAGTTCAGAGATAATTTGTTGTGAAAAAGATTCAACTTGCCACTGCTTGGTTTGAAGACAGAGTGGGGCCAGGAGCCAGTGAATGCAGGCAACCTAGAGAAGCTGGAAAAGGCAAAGAAATTGCCTCTCTCCAGAGTCTTCAGAAAAGGATACAGCATTGCCAACAGTTTGATTTTGGCTCAGTGAGACCTGTGGTGGTAGCTTAGTTGTTAAGTTGCATCCAACTCTTGCGACCCCATGAACTGTAGTCCTCCAGGCTCCTTTGTCCATAGGATTCTCCAGGCAAGAATACTGGAGTGGGCTGCCATTTCCTTCTCCACAATGAGGAGACATCTTCTCCTTATTGACTAATCTGGAAGATCATAAATTTGTCCTGTTTTAGGTCACAAGGTTTGTGGAAATATTTTAGAGTGGTGATGGGAAACTAATAAAATAAATCTGGGGAGGAAGTTCAGCTCAGTTTATTTCCCTTCCTCATCCTGCCTGCAGAAAATGTTCTTCATGGTCTGCTCCTTAATATGTTTTGTTTTAGCCAAGAAAGATCTGCCCCACAAAGCAGAATACTCTTTACCTAAGATGAGGTAAACCTCTTCAACTCACTGTCAGAAAGTTAGAAAGATATTTTGATCAGATAGTTAAAGCTAGCTTCACCAAACAACAGAAAAGCTAGGAAGTTGTGTTTTGTTTTTTGTTTTGTTTTTTTAATAATACTAATTTGTCTATATATATATTTTTTTCAGCTTAGAGTAAGATGTACAGCATACTCAGTGGCTTCAGTCATGTCTGACTCTTTACAACCCCATGGTTTGTTGTCCACCAGCCTCCTTTGTCTATGGAATTTTTTCCAGGCAAAAATACTGGAGTGGGGTGCCATTTCCTCCTCCAGGGGATCTTCCCCACCCAAGGATTGAACCCATGTCTCCTGCAGTGGCCAGCAGGTTCTTTTCCACTAAGCCACCTGGGAAGCCAAAGATGTAAGAGATGTCATTTATTAATCCCTTAAATTTAAGGAAAAAAAATCTTTTTTTTTTTCTTGTATTTCATATAAGGGGCTTTTACACTCATAGTTTCTCTATCACTATTAGTGTTGATGCTAGTGAGACTGAGAGAGGTGCAATTCCACATTAAGGAAAGAATAAAACCTAAAGAAGAAAAGGTAGCGAGTTTAGATGGTTTTTCACAAAGTTCACTTATGCAGAAATTAAAGATCAGTAATTTGTACATGAATGAATCAAGCTAAGAAAAAGAATAAAATCAAATTCACTATAAAATATGTAAATAAGCTATTTGAAAATTTCAACAGGCAGTAAGAAGTTAAAAAAAATTAATTTTGGAAATTAATTGTAGCCTAATTTTAAATGTTTAATAATAACAAGTTGTTACTTTGTATGCCAAGGTCAAATAGTCCCATGTAGTTAATGTTGTTTATGGGTTGACTTGAATTAAAAGCTTAAAATCTAAATGACTTTCTCACTAAAGGATCCTTCCTTATGACATTTCTGTGTTTAAGTCAATATCCTCCAACAATAAATTAAATTAGCACTTCCTTTATCATAGTAACCTACTAGTGTGACATGCAGTGGTGCAACTTCTTGAACAATACTCAGGAGGAGAAGTAATTTACTGGTGAAATGTCTATGTGTGTAGAAGCCAGGCAAGGGCAGACTAGCCTGACCTAGAAACAGCAGGATGGGAATTAGCTTGCTCCAATCCCAGTAAGCAGGAGGGAATCCAACAGTGCCAGAGAACCAGGTGAGAAAGGACACTGCCTGCTTTTCAGATGTAGTGTTGTGCTTTCCTTTGTTGTGCTTATGGTAACCGGGTGTAAGGAATGCTCTCTGCAGATTCTGGAAATATTCAACATCCCCCTTGGTGCCATTCATTAGGTATCTAGTTGACTTAGAAAATTGTTAGTTTCATGCATTTAGTCATTAAGTGACATAATATTATTCTTCTTGAGCAGGGAAATGTATGGTTAAAGGTTTGGTTTTTGTTTCTTTTGTGAGAATGCAATGGAAAAAGGAGGATAAACATAGCTGTTATTGTAATGAGTTTTTGTAATGGTTCAACTAAACCACTTTTTTTTTAAAAGCATCAGATTATTTCATATGGTCGGAAAGCAAGACAAATTTTAAATAATTGTTCACAACCACTACCCTCTTTAAGTATAACACTTTAAGTCATGTAGTAAAGCATGTCTGATATAAAGTATTTGACTACTTCTGTACTTTCTGTTAGGAGAATGGGTTATAAAACATTTTTATCATACAGTAAATTTGGGGTATTTTATTTACAAGGTTGTTTTCAATCATGTGGCTACTCTAACAGGATAAAATAACCCAAAGCAGGAAACCAGATCCTGTTCTTGGCATACAGAAAGAAAATTGCATGGGGGTCTAATAGCTTCCTGAGTAGATAAGAATTCAGTGTTTCATTGGTATTTTGAAATGAGGCATAAGGAGATATTATAGAAAGCAAATGCAAAAGCAAATGACTGTGGCACATTCTGCTCCATGTTATCATCCATATATTGTGAAGAAAGAAATGCACTTGGTAAAGGAGAAACAGCCTTTTTTTCTGTTCTCTCTATATTTCAATGCAAATGAGATATCTCATTTACTTCTGACTTGACAAGCCTTTCTCTTTTTTTCTGAGAAAAGTCATGGGAGGCACAGTCTAAAGAGGACATCAGTATAACTTTACAGCTGTGTGAGCTCAGGACATTAATCAATGCAGATGCACAGAGAAAAGAACATGTGTTTAATAGCTTGAATTTCTTCTTTTCCTTTTCAGGGGCATTATGTTTCCTAAGTATGAAAGGAAAGGCCCTGAGATATACAATCGTGATATCTAAATGTGGACAGCTTTTATTCTGGTTCTTTAAAATACACACTGTTCTTCTCTTTTCATTATTTGCTTATGTGACTGAATGGAAATGTACTTTAAAAAAATTTCCTATGACTGATTGTTTGACCTTTAGGAATGGGTGGGAAAGATAATTTATGTCTAATATAGTCAGAAATAAGGTAACACTTAGCATTCAGGGTCAAGCCTTTCCATTCCTATCTTTTTATAAAGACAAGCTACCTAGGTGATCATACAATGATCTAAAAATTGCATTTTCATCATCACTAATTCAAACAGAATAGTAAAAAATGTTAGTGTTTCCAGTGTAATGAGTGATTCTTCTCCTGACCCCTCCTTTTGTTTCTCATGTCTCAGACAGGAAACAATATTGTCAAAGCAGTAATCACTGCAGATTCTTTAGCTATTTGTATGTGATGGATGTTGTCAACTTTTAACAGCAGGTATGCAGTAAACAATCACAGCATTTTTTAACTGCAGGTAACTATTGTGCAAATGCTTTCCAGAAAGATGTTAAAAAAAATTACTGCTAGAGTCAGTTAAAAGTGAAAGTGAAGTCACTCAGTGGTGTCCGACTCTTTGCGACCCCATGGACTATAGCACATCAGGCTCCTCCGTCCATGGGATTCTCCAGGCAAGAATACTGGAGTGGGTTGCCATTTCCTTCTCCAGAGGATCTTCCCGACCCAGGGATCGAACCCAGGTCTCCCATACTGTGGGCAGATGCTTTAACCTCTGAGCCACCACTGCCTGCCAGAGTCAGTTAACTATCTGCCAATTTTCATTAACCACCTCTTTGCTAAGAGGATCCCTCACTGTGTTCCAAGTTACAAAAACTAATTTTCTTAGTTTTCCTTGTAGTAGGGATGGCCATGGCACTGAAGGATTCAATGTATATAGGGAAAAGGAAATGATATTTTGGGGAAAGTTTATTCTTACTTGATGAAAGTGGTAGATGCAATGTGTGCCAGCTTAAGTCTTTTCCGCTCCTTCCTTCTAAGAATGTTTGTGTGATACTTGCAGAGTGACAGGTATGATATGCAATTTAAAACTCTAAGAATGACAAAAACGTAATTGTTGAAAAAAAATTAGTGTAATAGGATCTGACTCTGATTTTAATATTTTATTACTGATAGCTTTTGAGTCCCTCTGTTCTTTCTTCCTCTTCAGCCTAAGTCTGGGAAAGAGGATAGGAAATCCCAAATGCCTCCCACTTTGTCACTAAAGAGCAGTTCAGGACACTTAACCCACAAAACAAGCATACACAGGAAATCTCACTCAGCCCCATTCTTCATTCATAAGAAATACAATCCACTATTACCCTGTTCTCTCTAGATTACCCAGAAGCGCCTGCCTTGCTGTCCTCAGAAAGCCTTGTAAAGTGTTATATACCCTCTTGACACATGCAAGATGTCTTCAGTCTCAAAATCCAGTCCAAATTTTGGATGAGATGTCCATTTCACTTCTAGAAGGGGGAAACCTTAACCATTGGCACTGTGAGCAGGGTATCCAGTTGATGATCACAACCACCAGGGGTCTTTCTTCTCTTGCTTTAACTTTCTAATTTTCTCTGCTGCATGCTGCTTAGCATGCTCTCTGAGCTGTGTTCCTGCCTGCTGGCCAGCTTGAGCTTTGAGCTGCTGCTTGCTGGAAATCCTGCTTTTACTGCCCTGTGCTGCATTTATTCGGTTCTATTGAACTTCTGTTGTAGATTTAACTGAGTTAGGTTGGTTTTAATAACAGATGTTTAGGGACAGAGGTATGGGTTAGGCCATCTTAAAGTGTCTTTGGGCTTCCCATGTGGCTCAGTGGTAAAGAATCTGCCTGCCAAGCAAAGTACCTGGGTTCAGTCCCTGGATTGGGAAGATCTCCTGGAGAATGAAATGGGAACCCACTCCAGTATTCTTGCCTGGAGAATCCTGTGGACAGAGGAGCCTGGTGGGCTATAGTCCATGGGGTAACAAAGAGTTGGATACAACTTACTGACTAAACAGCAGCAGCAACGAAGTATTTTAAGGTCTTGTGTCTCTTCCCCGACTTATCTATGTATGTTTGAATGATGTGACTTGATTCTAGCAAAAACCACCATGCATACTAGGCACAGCATAACAACTTCGACCTGGTGACTGTGAATGACCTCTGTGTCTCGGCCAGATGTTGGCCCTGATCTATAGCAAGTGCAGGAGAAAGCTTAATGCCTGTATGATATAAAGGCCCATTGAATGGTCACTAAAAGCAGATGGCTCACTAGGATCCTACAAAATGCCTTATCTGCTGCTGCCTATAACTTTGTCATGAAAAATATCTGATTTTTAGAATTTTAGGGGAAAGTAAAATGCACTCCCAGAGCACAGCCAAGGGGTTAATTCAAACCGAGCTTAAGCCTAGAGTTTAAGCCTATAACTTAAACCCTATAAAGTGACTGCTGTCACAGCTGCTGCTGCTAAGTCATGTCAGTCGTGTCCAACTCTCTGCAACCCCATAGACGGCAGCCCACCAGAGGAGGCCCCAAATCTTAATGATACCGATTTGAGGTGCTCTAGAGGAAGAAACTCACAAACATGAATAAGATAGAAAGGACTGCCTTGAGGTATATCCATAAACCACAAACAAACAAAAAGCATGAGTATAGGGGCAGAAACAAATCCTGAAACAGAGGTGCACAATTTGATCCAATTGGAAATCCAAATATTTGCAAAAATAATTTCTGACAAAGATTAAAAATGGGGTTGTTGACTTGTACCTCTAGAACATAGGCTCTAAATTAACTTTAACATTTGCTGAAAAGCACCAGTTAGGAAATTTTAATAGGCTTCAGTTCAATCAGTTCAGTCAGTTCAATGGCTCAGTCATGTCTGACTCTTTGCGACCCCATGAATCGCAAATCTTAATTCAGAGTTAAGCTTGAGGATTACATTATATTTAAACTAGCTATTTCCTATACTCTTAGGAGATTTAGCAGACATAAAATACAGGACAAAAACAGGTATGCTTTACCATATTCATGAGAACTATTGCCTTATCTAAATTCTCTATACCATAGTACCTATTGCCCTAAAATATCCAATAGTAGGCATGACTACTCTTACTCAAGGGACATTAAATTAGCATTAATGTTGTTTTTACTTACAATTAGCCTGACAAAAAATTCCTTCATAAACCTCTATTCCTGATTAACATGGTTACTATAGTTGAATATAAATTAAAACAGTATATTCAGGGATTTTAACACAATATCTATATAGAGAAGAGGTGATTATACACACTGCTTCTCCCTTTAACAAGTATATTTGACTTGCTCACAAATTTGGAAAGAAAGATTACTACAACCTTAATGCTATGGCCCCAACCATTAAAGCCCTCATACCCAATATTATTCAAATTACTGCCTTCATCCAATCAGCAAACTAAATCCTTTGCAGTCATAGTTTTAGTGAATATATTCTGTTCAGTGCCTATTTTAATAGCGTCTCAGCTTTCATTTGCCTTTATCTTTTAAAAAGCACAGTATGCCTTTACTCGGCTAGGTTATCGCCATAGTCCTGCATCACCTATAATATTTGCAGGCAACATCTTAATTACATCCAATTTCTCCTAGACCACTGGTATAATATTATGTTGATGATATCCTCCTCCAAGGAGATTCACTTGTCTTACTCATTAAGAACATGCAGATACTCACAAGCATTCACATAAAGGAAATGGGTCATTGTCCAATACACAGTTCGCATGGTAAAAGGTCCCATCACTCCAGTTAAATTTGTAAAAAATGTTTGCTCCACAGAGGACCACTGCATCTCTGACACTATAAAGACACAGCTATTGACCTTCTCAATACTCACCACATGAGAGAAAGGCCAACACATTTTAGGATTCTTTGGGTTCTAAAGGTAACATATTCCTTGCTTACAAATTTTACTGAAGGCTGTTATGGGTGGCTTAGATGGTAAAGAATCTGCCTGCATGCTGGAGACCCAGGTTTAATCCCTGGGTCAGGAATATCCCCTGGAGAAGGGTATGGCAACACACTCCAGAATTCTTGACTGGAGAATCCCAAGGATAGAGGAGCCTGGTGGGATATCATCCATAGGGTCACAAAGAGTCAGACACGACTGAAGTTCCTTAGCATGCACTTTATGATGTTACTTGCAAATTAGCCACACTGGATGAGACCCCAATGACAAAAGTCCCTAGAGTCTGTCCAAATCACAGTACTGCAGGCACTCCCATTAATGATCCCAGAGACTTTCACAATAGAGGCTTTAGCAAGCTATTACCATTTTTCCCAGAGTCTCTCAGCTACCCATGATAGTAATAAATGCCCATGAACTTCTGATACAAGAAACTGTCCTCCTTCATACCATATTACATACCATTATATTGATTGCTGGCTGCACACTGGATTCTCCTGGAAATAAAGTATCTCACTGGTCCTGAATCCATGACCCTTGTTTCATAGTTTCCTATTATGTCTTGGCTTACAGCAGAAGTACCTTCAAGCCTGGCATAGACACCAAAGTCTGCTTGCTAAGATAAAAATAGAATCTACAGAATAGAGCCCAAACCAGATCCCCTGGAATATCCTACCTGCAGGAGGGATTGGCCTTCCCTGTTCACAGTCCCTAACTAGATACCACAGTGCTGGAGGAGGTCATACTTCTCCTGGACTATAGACTACCTGGGAAACTTCATGAGATCAAATGAGTGAACAGCAAAAGGAGTTACTATGCTTTACAGTCAGTAGAGCCACCATGGTATGTAATGAAGCTTGCCAGAGAGCTGCTGATTTTCATCCCTTAACTAGGTGTCACTGAGTGGTGACAAGACTCAAGGATAAACAAAACTGGGCCAAGCTCATCATTTTATCACGGGATGCCTTCGCCAACAATCGGCTCCACCTGCACATTTTTAGACTTGGGACATTGCCATTGGGCTGGTTGTCTGATCTAGCCAATGGTGGCAACAATTTTATATCCAAGGCTGTCTGCTTTGGGATAAATAATTACTCAAGCTATAAATTAAGGTTATATATATATATATATATATATATATATATATATATCTGTACACTAAAGACACATTACAAAATCTCATCAAGACATTGTCAACTTCAGAAATCCAGCCACATTTATAGTGACCAAGGCACATTGTATATTTTTTGCCAAAATATACAATGTATGCAGTTCTCTTGAACAGAGCATTCAAGAGAATTTTCATCTTATAGTGGATTCAAGTTACTTGCGTCACAGGGTGCTTGCTTAAATGACTTTGCAGGCATGCATGCTAAGTTGCTTCAGTCCTGCCCTACTCTTTGTGACCCCATGGAATGTAGCCTCCAGGCTCCTCTGTCCATGGAATTCTCCAGGCAAGAATACTGGAGTGGGTTGCCATGCTCTTTTCCAAAGGATCTTCCTGACCCAGGGATAGGACTCATGTCTCATAAGTCTCCTGCATTGTCAGGCAGGTTCTTTTACCACTAACACCACCTGGGAAGCCCAATTCAATTAAATAAAACACAATATATATTTCAGTCTTTAGATAAACATAAGCAGTGAGTTGTTATGAAGAATCTGACTTCATTTTTTTGATATCTGACTAATGACAGCTTTCAAACTTAACAAATTCCTCTTCTCCTTCTGCCTCATATCTTAGGAAAGCTGATAAGAAAGCCAAATGTCCCATTCTTTGGCTCTGACAAGAAATTCAAAACATGCAAGCCATTACCTCTTTGTGCATGGAAACTCTTACCTAAGTCCAACGCCCTAACTACAATCAAATCCAAGCCATCTCCTTTTCCTGCTCTCTCAAACTCTCTTTGGACTGGCTTTGGAGCCTTCTTTGTTCTCCCAGAAAAAACTATTATGTGAGGAATAAATATTTTCATACTTTCTTGATATATGTATAACATCAGTCTCAACATAGAAACAAATATGGTGTTGAGGAGTTCATCCTGTTTCTATAGGCTGTCCTCAGAAATTATGCTGCATTCTATTTCTTACAGAAATCTTATAAGTTAGATACCATTATTATACTTATTATTGATATGAGGAAAATAAAGCAAATAAAGAGATTAAATAAGTTGCCCAAGGTCATATGGCAATTTTGTAAATGAACCCAAGAGATCTGACCCCAGATCTAACTAAACTGCTTTCAAAAGTTAGTGAGCAGAGGTATGAAAAGTACTTCAGACCCTAGAAGTACTATCAGTACTTCAGCACTGATGGTGCTGGTAGGCCTTGCACTGCCCTAGACTCTAAACATCTTTGTTTTTTTAAAAAAAATTCCTGTATTTTGAGCTGCTTTATTTGAAGTTTATATTACTTTTTCTGGAAAGACATTCTAATTATACATTGTAGATTCTGTAAAATTTAAACTTGACTCCATGTTCAACAACTGATTAGATGTGAGAAACAGAGAAAATTGACTTAGCTTCTCTATGCCTCACTGTCCACGAATGTAAAATGGAAAGAATACTATTTCCATTAAAAAATGTTATTATGATTGAATAAAATGATATGTTATTAATAATCACCTTGGATAATGCCTCTCACATATCTGAAGATCAATCAATAAAATTAATATCGTGTATTAGCCCTTTTAAATATCATGTATTAGCCCTTATAAATATTATAAAAAGTTAATATCATGTATTAGTCCTTTTAAATATTTTATTTAAAGATCAATAAATAAAAGTTAATATCATGTATTAGCCCTTATAAACATTTTGGGAGAGACTTGACACACAGATTAGCCATTGTGGCACAGTCAAAATTTGTCTTTTGTTTTGTGAACTCACTTTGGGAAGTTTAGAGGTGACACAATCACTCTTCTTAGTTTTTGAATTATAAAAATTATACTCTGAAGAGATACTTAAGCAAGAACAGGTTCATTATGACATGATTACATAGATGTGTGCACCCTCATGATGGCAAACACTCCTCTAAATCCATGAGAAGAAGGTAACATAAGACAGTGCCATAAACTTGAGTAGAAATCCCTTGGACATGAAAGTTGTGGGTGAAGGCAAACTGCATTTGGTAGAGTAATAGATGCTGAGAAAAATGTGTTGACAGATTAAAGTATTTGTATACCAAATCAATGCAGTACATTATACTAGTAGGGTATGGAATTCATACATAATTGTTAGCTAGCATTGAACTTACTGTCTAATTAAAGTTAGACTGATCATTCACTCATCAGTCTCAATATTGATAAGTCTTTTGACACTACTGAAGGTTGATTGGGGATATTGATAGGAGTCAACATACCTGCCTAATTCATGCCTTTGATGGTGACTTAAAATTTTGAAGCTTCTGCTACAAATAGAGATTGTATAGGGAATTCACTCCAATGTATTCTACCTGTCCTTGCATATGATAATAACATTACTCATGGAATGGGGAGCCAAAGAAGATGATCTGCCAATATACCCACCTCAGTGGTTTGTTTTTAAATAGCAGGAGTTTACTCCAATTTGTTTAAATAGTGTACAAATAATAAAGGTGGGGAATAAGGTGAAATTAAGCAAAATTATTAAAGGAATACTGAACTACATCATGGCATACAGGGAGGAGTATTACAAGAAGGTGTTGTTGGATTCTCCTTTGAGAATATCATCATTAACATGATTAAGTTCCCAAATAACAGTTCCACATTTATAATTACTGTGGATCTACTTTCACTGGGCCAATTTACACTAGACACTCTGGCCTTGATCAACTGACTGTGAGTTGTGATCCCATTGTCCTAAAATAGAAACAATGCTTATAACCGTGTGGATGCTGGCTGTGTGGATAGTTTCAGGATAATGGGACTAAAAGTGAAGATTCTAGAACGTCTCTAGGAGGTGAATAAAACAAGAAATATACCCTGCAAATGCTGTAACTTATGGGTCTTTATATATGACATTTGAGTTAAAAAACAAATAATTACTAAGGAGTAAGTTACATCATGAACTAATTTCCTTTTTTCTAAGTTTCCCTATAGTATGGGTTCAGATATAATGACTAACATTTGTAGAGAATTTATATGATTAATTTATTTTGATCCATTAAGTAAGCTGGCATTAACCAATGAAATGAAGAAATTAAAACCACCAAATGGTAAGCCATTTATCTTCATTTCTACATATTTTTTCCTATAGAATTGCTTCATAGTTACAACTTTGAATTTAGAATTTCAAAAATAATTTACATTGAACTTACAATATATTTATCTTTCTGTAAATTTGCCAATCAAAATTTATTTTTCTAAAAATGAGAAAGCCTTTTCCAATTTTTTGGAGAAGACAATGGCACCCCACTCCAGTACTCTTGCCGGGAAAATCCCATGGATGGAGAGGTCTGGTAGGCTGCAGTCCATGGGGTCGCTAGGAGTCGGACACGACTGAGAGACTTCACTTTCACTTTTCACTTTCATGCATTGGAGAAGGAAATGGCAACCCACTCCAGTGTTCTTGCCTGGAGAATCCCAGGGACGGGGAAGCCTGGTGGACTGCCATCTATGGGGTCGCACAGAATCGGACACGACTGAAGTGACTTAGCTTAGCTTAGCTTTCCAATTTTTAGTGAGACAAATTACATTTTAAATATGTTCTATGCTATATGACTAATGTCCTCTATTTTGTTTTATATTCTTTTTTTAAATTTGAGTTTTATAATATTGGAAAGCATATAATTTAAAATGAATAATAGTAGTATTTGTATATTAAAACCAATTGTGAATTAATAAATAACACTGTATATAACATGACAGTAGGGTAGTATACTAATAACATACAGTTATTGCTCATTTGTCAAAAGTCAGAAACCAAGATTTTTAAATTATCACAATTTCACCTTTTTCTCAAGAGCACACAGAACCTTCTCCAGGATAGATCACATCCTGGGCCATAAATCTAGCCTTGGTAAATTCAGAAAAATTGAAATCATTCCAAGCAACTTTTCTGACCACAATGCAATAAGATTAGGTCTCAATTACAGGAGAAAAACTATTTAAAATTCCAACATATGGAGGCTGAGCAACACGCTGCTGAATAACCAACAAATCACAGAAGAAGTCAAAAAAGAAATCAAAATTTGCATAGAAATGAATGAAAATGAAAACACAACAACCCAAAACCTATGGGACACTGTAAAAGCAGTCCTAAGGGGAAAGTTCATAGCAATACAGGCAAACCTCAAAAAACAAGAAAAAAAGTCAAATAAATAATCTAACTCTACACCTAAAGCAACTAGAAAAGGAAGAAATGAAGAACCCCAGAGTTAGTAGAAGGAAAGAAATCTTAAAAATTAGGGCAGAAATGAATGCAAAAGAAACAAAAGAGACCATAGCAAAAATCAACAAAGCCAAAAGCTGATTCTTTGAAAGGATAAATAAAATTGACAAACCATTAGCCAGACTCATCAAAAAACAAAGGGAGAAAAATCAAATCGATAAAATTAGAAATGATAATGGAGAGATCACAACAGACAACACAGAAAAACAAAGGATCATAAGAGACTACTATCAGCAATTATATGCCAATAAAATGGACAAGGTGGAAGAAATGGACAAATTCTTAGAAAAGTACAACTTTCCAAAACTGGGCCAGGAAGAAATAGAAAATCTTAACAGACCCATCACGAGTATGGAAATTGAAACTGTAATCAGAAATCTTCCAACAAACAAAAGCCCAGGTCCAGATGGCTTCACAGCTGAATTCTATCAAAAATTTAGAGAAGAGCTAACAACTATCCTACTCAAACTCTTCCAGAAAATTGCAGAGGAAGATCAACTTCCAAACTCATTCTATGAGGCCACAATCACCCTAATACCAAAATCTGACAAAGATGCCACTAAAAAAGAAAACTACAGGTCAATATCACTGATGGACATAGATGCAAAAATCCTTAACAAAATTCTAGCAATCAGAATCCAACAACACATTAAAAAGATCATACACCATGACCAAGTGGGCTTTATCCCAGGGATGCAAGGATTCTTCAATATCCACAAATCAATCAATGCAATACACTGTATTAACAAATTGAAAAATAAAAACCATATGATTATCTCAATAGATGCAGCGAAAGCCTTTGACAAAATTCAACATCCATTTATGATAAAAACTCTCCAGAAAGCAGGAATAGAAGGAACATACCTCAACATAATAAAAGCTATACATGACAAACCCACAGCAAACATTATCATCAATGGTGAAAAATTGAAAGCATTTCCCCTAAAGTCAGGAACAAGACAAGGGTGCCCACTTTCACCATTACTATTCAACATAGTTTTGGAAGTTTTGGCCACAGCAATCAGAGCAGAAAAAGAAATAAAGGGAATCCAAATTGGAAAAGAAGACGTAAAACTCTCACTGTTTGCAGATGACATGATCCTCTACATAGAAAACCCTAAAGACTCCACCAGAAAATTACTAGAACTAATCAATGACTATAGTAAAGTTGCAGGATATAAAATCAACACACATAAATCCCTTGCATTCCTATACACTAATAATAGGAAAATAGAAAGAGAAATTAAGGAAACAATTCCATTCACCATTGCAATGACAAGAATAAAATACTTAGGAATATATCTTCCTAAAGGAACTAAAGACCTATATATAGAAAACTATAAAACACTGGTGAAAGAAATCAAAGAGGACACTAATAGATGGAGAAATATACCGTGTTCATGGATTGGAAGAATCAATATAGTGAAAATGAGTATACTACCCAAAGCAATCTATAGATTCAATGCAATCCCTATCAAGCTACCAACAGTATTCTTCACAGAGCTAGAACAAATAATTTCACAATTTGTTTGGAAATACAAAAAAACTCAAATAGCCAAAGCGATCTTGAGAAAGAAGAATGGAACTGGAGGAATCAACCTGCCTGACTTCAGGCTCTACTACAAAGTGACAGTCATCAAGACAGTATGGTACTGGCACAAAGACAGAAATATAGATCAATGGAACAAAATAGAAAGCCCAGAGATAAATCCACATGCCTATGGACACCTTATCTTTGACAAAGGAGGCAAGAATATACAATGGATTAAAGACGATCTCTTTAACAAGTGGTGCTGGGAAAACTGGTCAACCACTTGTATAAGAATGAAACTAGAACACTTTCTAACACCATACACAAAAGTAAAATCAAAATGGATTAAAGATCTAAACATGAGACCAGAAACTATAAAACTCCTAGCGGAGAACATAGGCAAAACACTCTCTGACATACACCGTAGCAGGATCCTCTATGACCCACCTCCCCGAATATTGGAAATAAAAGCAAAAATTAAAAAATGGGACCTAATTAAACTTAAAAGCTTCTGCACAACAAAGGAAACTATAAGCAAGGTGAAAAGACAGCCTTCAGAATGGGAGAAAATAATAACAAATGAAGCAACTGACAAACAGCTAATCTCAAAAATATACAAGGAACTCCTACAGCTCAATTCCAGAAAAATAAATGACCCAATCAAAAAATGGGCCAAAAAACTAAGTAGACATTTCTCCAAAGAAGACATAGAGATGGCTAACAAACACATGAAAAGATGCTCAACATCACTCATTATCAGAGAAATGCAAATCAAAACCACTATGAGGTACCATTTCACGCCAGTCAGAATGGCTGTGATTCAGAAGTCTACAAGCAATAAATGCTGGAGAGGGTGTGGAGAAAAGGGAACCCTCTTACACTGTTGGTGGGAATGCAAACTAGTACAGCCACTATGAAGAACAGTGTGGAGATTCCTTAAAAAACTGGAAATAGAACTGCCTTATGACCCAGCTATCCCACTGCTGGGCATACACACTGAGGAAACCAGAAGGGAAAGAGACACGTGTACCCCAGTGTTAATCACAGCACTGTTTCTAATAGCCAGGACATGGAAGCAACCTAGATGTCCTTCAGCAGATGAATGGATAAGAAAGCAGTGGTACATATACACAATGGACTATTACTCAGCCATTAAAAAAAATACATTTGAATCAGTTCTAATGAGTTGGATGAAACTGGAGCCTATTATACAGAGTGAAGTAAGCCAGAAAGAAAAACACCAATACAGTATACTAATGCATATATATGGAATTTAGAAAGATGGTAACAATAACCCTGTGTATGAGACAGCAAAAGAGACACTGATGTATAGAACAGTCTTTTGGACTCTGTGGGAGAGGGAGAGGGTGGAATAATTTGGGAGAATGGCATTGAACCATGTATAATATCATATATGAAGCGAGTCCCCAGTCCAGGTTTGATGCATGATACTGGATGCTTGGGGCTGGTGCACTGGGACGACCCAGAGGGATGGTATGGGGAGGGTGGAGGGTTCAGGATGGGGAACACATGTATACCTGTGGCAGATTCATGTTGATATATGGCAAAACCAATACAATATTGTAAAGTTAAAAAATAAAATAATAGAAAAAATAAAATAAATTATCACAATTTAATCTTCAGATAAATTTATGAAGGAAGCATTACCCCATTTTGTACATGAAGAGACCCACACCCTAAGAAGTAAGTTATTACCATCTTATAATATATGTCAGAACTGAAATTCAAATTTATAGTTATTCAACTTCAAATCTTGTTTTTTCTTAAACCTTGTATTAATATATTAAAAAGTTCACATTTTTATCAGAATAATTGAAGTCCAAAGAATCTCAGAAATTTTCAGAAATACTGAATTAACATGAATGTTTTCTTAAATTTGTTCTAAGCATTTAATTAACGCTAACATCAAAGCACAGATCATGAGACCAACTATTAGGAAAAGTCATTAAGAAATTACACATGGAATATTTTTATCAGGACAGCCGATAACATTGAAAGCAAAAAGTTATCAGAATACATTTTCTACCTATCCCAAAGCTTACAAAACTTATCAATCAGTTAAGTTCAGTTGTTCACTCGTGTCTGACTCTTTGCGACCCCATGAATTGCAGCACGCCAGGCCTTCCTGTCCATCACCAACCCCTGGAGTTCACTCAAACTCATGTCCATCGAGTCGGTAATGCCATCCAGCCATCTCATCCTCTGTCGTCCCCTTCTCCTCCTGCCCCCAATCCCTCCCAGCATCAGAGTCTTTTCCAATGAGTCAACTCTTCGCATGAGGTGGCCAAAGTACTGGAGTTTCAGCTTTAGCATCAGTCCTTCCAAAGAACATCCAGGACTGATCTCCTTTAGAATGGACTGGTTGGATCTCCTTGCAGTCCAAGGGACTCTCAAGAGTCTTCTCCAGCACCACAGTTAAAAAGCATCAATTCTTTGGTGCTCAGCTTTCTTCACAGTCCAACACTCATATCCATACATGACCACTGGAAAAACCATAGCCTTGACTAGATGGACCTTTGTTGGCTAAGTATTGTCTCTGCTTTTGAATGTGCTATCTAGGTTGGTCATAACTTTCCTTGATGATGGTGATGGCTACAATCACCATCTGCAGTGATGGGAAAAAAAAAAAAAAAAAAAAACAAAAGCAAAATGGCTGTCTGGGGAGGCCTTACAAATAGCTGTGAAAAGAAGAGAAGTGAAAAGCAAAGGAGAAAAGGAAAGATATAAGCATCTGAAAGCAGAGTTCCAAAGAATAGCAAGAAGAGATAAGAAAGCCTTCCTCAGTGATCAATGCAAAGAAATAGAGGAAAACAACAGAATGGGGAAGCCTAGAGATCTCTTCAACAAAATTAGAGATACCAAGGGAACATTTCATGCAAAGATGGGCTCGATAAATGACAGAAATGGGATGGACCTAACAGAAGCATAAGATATTAAGAAGAGGTGGCAAGAATACACAGAAGAACTGTACAAAAAAGATCTTCATGACCCAGATAGTCACGATGGTGTGATCACTGACCTAGAGCCAGACATTCTGGAATGTGAAGTCAAGTGGGCCTTAGAAAGCATCACTACGAACAAAGCTAGTGGAGGTGATGGCATTCCAGTTGAGCTATTTCAAATCCTGAAAGATGATGCTGTGAAAGTGCTGCACTTAATATGCCAGCAAATTTGGAAAACTCAGAAGTGGCCACAGGACTGGAAAAGGTCAGTTTTCATTCCACTTCCAATGAAAAACAATACCAAAGAATGCTCAAACTACCACACAATTGCACTCATCTTACACGCTAGTAAAGTAATGCTCAAAATTCTCAAAGCCAGGCTTCAGCAATACATGAACCGTGAACTTCCAGATGTTCAAGCTGATTTTAGAAAAGGGAGAGGTACCAGAGATCAAATTGCCAAGATACACTGGATCATGGAAAAAGCAAGAGATTCCAGAAAAACATCTATTTCTGCTTTATTGACTATGCCAAAGCCTTTGACTGTGTGGGTCACAATAAACTGTGGGAAATTCTGAAAGAGATGGGAATACCAGACCGCCTGACCTGCCTCTTGAGAAATCTATATGCAGGTCAGGAAGCAAGAATTCGAACTGGACATGGAACAACAGACTAGTTCCAAATAGGAAAAGGAGTGCGTCAAGGCTGTATATTGTCACCCTGCTTATTCAACTTATATACAGAGTACATCATGAGAAACACTGGGCTGGAAGAAGCACAAGCTGGAATCAAGATTGCTGGGAGAAATATCAATAACCTCAGATATGCAGATGACACCACCCTTATGGCAGAGAGTGAAGAGGAACTAAAAAGCCTCTTGATGGAAGTGAAAGAGGAGAGTGAAAAAGTTGCCTTAAAGCTCAACATTCAGAAAACAAAATCTATAATATATTGTATAACAATGTATAGTTATGATAAATACTATATAACTAAGTTTATCAAAAGTATTAAGAATCATCAAATACTATCAGATTAAATTGTAAAAAATGTAAAAGTCACAAATCAACCAAGTCCTCTCCTCTTGTTTAATTTGAGCTTTCAGTGTGGTGTAGTGAACAAAGGGAATACAATCTTAAGATTCATAATAGAAGTTAATTGCCTAGATAATGAGAAATAATATCCCCATTGGACTGTCCTGGTCAGGACACATATGAAATAATAGAATCAATTTTGTGTTCTCTAGGACTTAACTTACATTCATACTATGGCAATTAATAACTTGGCTTATAGTTTTTCTATGTAACTTTTACCATCGACTCCGAATTACATGCATGCAAGGACCATGACTTATCTAATTTTATGTCATTGACTCCTAACAGAAAATGTGGCTATTAGTATTTGATTAATAAAGCATTACATTCATTAAATCACCCATCTTATATTCTTAGACTCTTGCCATAATATCATAACTGGTTTCTTTGCCTTTCTATCTCTCAGAGTTCTGTTCCCCAAATACTTGCTGAAACAGTAAAGTAAACTTTCCAAGGTTACAGGACTAGTAAATGACAGACATTGGATTAAACGTAGGAAAACTGACTGTAAAGCCACATTTTAAAAATACAATTCTCTGAAAAAATCTCCCTTCAAATATAGGCTAAACAAAACAAAAATAAAAGTGTTTGAAAACAAATTCAGTGTCCTGACAGTGCAGTCTCTGTAAGTTAAGATGTGATGCTTACCTCATTTAAAGAGAGATTTTGATGAACAGAATTTAAAGTAAAAAGTCCTATGAGCTGGCTGAAGACAGTGTTTTTTAAGAGTCAAAAGAATGAGGTTTTTAACTGAAAAATAACCTTGCTAGATTGTACATATATTTGAATTAAAGTATTAAGGTCTGTCATGACTAAAAAGTATTCTGTTCTTTCCCAGAACTTCTCTGGCACAAAATAGGTACTTAATAACTATTTGCTTTCTTAATTAACTCATGGTAAGTGGATACAAGTAACACAGAAACCAAGTAAAAGGTAATAAAACAAGAATTTTTGAAAGTTGTAGGACATTCCAAAGACAATAAGGTTATGAAGAGAATCACAGGCAATTTATCAACTACCGGCAGAGAAGTTTGGGCTATTAGCCTATCTGTAAACTATCTATATTTCAATCAAAATTCACTGCTGTTTAGCAAGATAAACTATTTAAATGTGCCACAAAGATGGTATGTGCTTTAGGGTTGTGTGTGTATATGTATAATAATCATGTAATTTGCAAAGAGCATATATATATATATATATATATATATATATAAAATCATGTAATTTACAAAGAGTGACAGTTTTACTTCTTACTTTCCATTTTAGATGTTATTTATTTTCCTTGCCTAATACTCTGGCTGGGATTTCCAATAATATGTTGACTGTAAGTGCCAAGAGTTGTCCTGTTCCTGATCTCTGATGAAAAGCTTTTAGCATTCACCCTTGAGAGTAGTTGTGTTTGTGTCATATATGGCCTTTATTATGTATATTCCTGTACACTCACTTTGTTGAGAGTTTGTCATAAATGGATGTTGAACTTGTCAAATGCTTTTTCTGCAACTACTGAGATAATCATATAGTTTTTATTCATTTTGTTAGAGTTGTATCATATTGATTTGTGGTTGTTGAGTATATTTTCTTTTCTTCATTCCATGTTCTACTCTTCATGCTCTCTAGTCTTCAAACTAGTTCCTTATAGCAAATTTGTGTACTTGAGTCACTTTATGAGGTTCTGGTTTTCTGTGGAACACAAACTAAGACATAAGTAATTTGATAATTTGGCATAATCATCTCACCTTCTTGAATATTGGTGGCATTGTAAGAATACAAATTCTTGTCTTGTATGTACCTGCATCTTCTTTCCAACACCTATCTTTTCAGTTTCTGTGTATTCTGGATGATTACTTCATGTATGTATATATGCACATGTGTGTATATATATTCATATATTGGCAGCAACTGAAAATTGAGATTTCTGATCATGTTTTCCCCACACACCCTGAATATTAGGAAATATTCTGTGCATAGTAAAATAAATTTCATTGTCCTTTAAATTCTTGTTATTTATATCTACAAGCTGGAGAGGGCATCTCCTAATTATGAAGACCATCTGGATAGTTATCCAAGTTTCAATATCTGTGTCTGGATTGATCATAAATAGGAAAAAAAAAAGGAAGAAAAGCACATTTTTAATCTTAGAAAACTGCATTTATTTTGAGAATGCATACATTTTTAAATGATGCACTTATACTCAAGATAAATCAAGCAAACTCTGTAATAGTTATCTGTTTTGATTTTAGAAATTGACTGCATTATGAACACTTTTATTGAAAGGTGACTACAAGAGTACCCAGAGGCCTTTTCAATGGAGCTACAATTAGCTGAAACTATATTATTCCTTAGCATGCTGTGTTTCCCATTACTTGGTGATCAAAAGAAAAACTCCAGAGAAGATCCGTAGGATGCAAGATTGATTACAGACTGATTCAGCAGTCTAATCACTAGCTAGTGCAATCTCAGCATGAATGGAGTCCCCAGAGAGCTAGTTGCTATCTGATAGCACTACAGAGGGGAGAAATCAAATGACTTCTAGAATGTAGATTGGTTTGGGTTGCATTAAACAGGAAAGGATTATATCTCACACTGTCATCTATCCTGGCATCTGAGAACAGTGCATCTAAAACATCTCATTTCTGCAGAAGGTATACATCAACTTTGCTGCATCGCCTGAATCAGCAACTCCTGGGAAGAAAGGGAAACTACACAATTGCAGTGTGAAAACAGCTGCAATTAATTATAGTGTACTTTTGGTGCTTCTTGCCAAGGACACAAGACTAATTTTTCATTATTATTCAATTTACATCCCTTATGTTGATCATTCTCTCTTAATATTATATATCCAAAACATAGTATTTCCTGTCTATAACAATAATTAAAATAACTGTTGAAGGGCACTGGGAATAAGGGAAAGAACAATGAAAGGGAAGACTGAATTATTGGAATCTAGTTCTAGTTCTGCTGAAATCTGTCTATGAATTGTGAGTAAACGATTTAACTTGTATGTGTATCAGTAGACTCATCTAAAACTGGAATAATTATATTTGGAATTCCTGAATTCAAGAGGTCTAGATTTTACAACACTGTTGAACCAAAATAACTGTAGTGAATGAGTCATATTTATATTTTAAATTCCTCTCATCCATTCATTTAAAAAGTTAATAGTTTAGTGTAAGGGACAGATTAACAAAATACTTGTAGAAAGTAATCACATAGAAAGCATATCACTGAAACATCAAATCTATGTAGGTTAATACCAGGGAGAAATAAGGGAAAATTTATCTAGCCTTTTCTTTTTTTTTTTTTTAATAAGGATTTTTTCAGGCCCAAAGAAAGATACAGTTTATAGAAACTTCTTAGTATTTCTTGATTCACTGGATCATTATCCCAGATTAACGAGAGAACCAGAAGGGGGTTAGTAAGAGGACACTGATGATGCATCAAAAGATCTATCTTGGATACAAAGACAACAAATTGAACCTGGCAGATTGTGTGGCATGGGAGATGGTTTCAGTCCAGCTCAGAAAGGCTCTTTATAACAATGAACAAATGACAATCAGTGTTACACTAGGAAATCTTCCTTTGAACACTGTCTGTAAGGAGGAATTTAGGATTGTTTACATAAATTTTATATCTAGGCTCCATGCTCATTCTAGTTCTGCTATTCATATTCAGTGGCTCATATTATGATGTATCTTCAGGTGTTTTAACTTTTTCCTATTTCTTTTTTTTATTAATGTTCGTCAACATTCTTTAGACCAGCAGTCCTTAACCTTTTTGGCACCAGGGACCAGTTTTGTGGAAGAGAGTTTTTCCACAGACCTGGAGGCAGAAGGATGGTTTTGAAATGATTCAAATGCTTTACATTTACTTTATTTCTGATCTATGCTGCTGCTGATCTGACAGGAGGTACCACTCTACAGTTCAGAGGTTGGGAACCCCTGCTTTAGACTACATGTAAATAGAACTTGAGTAACTTTGATGTCTCTGTTTTATTCCTGAGTTATATTGAAATCTTATGTGTTTCTTTAGTTGTAATATTTCTATTGTTATTCCCCTCTTTACCACCACAGTTAACTCAAAAAACAGATATGGCTTCCTAACTGATATTTTGTCCTTAAACTGTTATTTCTGCAAATCCATTTAATATAAAACTGCCAAATTAATACTGGTAAAATACAGATTTCACTCTGCCATTCCATTTTTCAAAATTCTTCAAAGAACCTTCAGTAATATGATACATCCTAAAGCCACACCTCCTCAGATCAGATCAGATCAGTCACTCAGTTGTGTCCAACTCTTTGTGATCCCATGAATCACAGCACGCCAGGCCTCCCTGTCCATCACCAACTCCCGGAGTTCACTGAGACTCACGTCCATTGAGTCAGTGATGCCATCCAGCCATCTCATCCTCTGGCGTCCCCTTCTCCTCCTGCCCCCAATCCCTCCCAGCATCAGAGTCTTTTCCAATGAGTCAACTCTTCGCATGAGGTGGCCAAAGTTCTGGAGTTTCAGCTTTAGCATCATTCCTTCCAAAGAAATCCCAGGGCTGATCTCCTTTAGGATGGACTGGTTGGATCTCCTTGCAGTCCAAGGGACTCTCAAGAGTCTTCTCCAACACCACAGTTCAAAAGCATTAATTCTTCGGCGCTCAGCCTTCTTCACACCTCCTAGACTGGTATTAAAAGCAATTTAAAATCTAGTCTTGGCACCCTTTCTTAAACCTACACTCAAATTCTGTTTGTAATAGATGATCATTTAAGCTTCTTTTACTTTTGCTGCTTCTTAGAGAAGTTAATTCAGAGAAGGCAATGGCACCCCACTCCAGTACTCTTGCCTGGAAAATCCCATGGACGGAGGAGCCTGGTGGGCTGCAGTCTATGGGGTTGCTAAGAGTCAGACACGTCTGAGCTACTTCACTTTTACTTCTCACTTTCATGCATTGGAGAAGGAAATGGCAACCCACTCCAGTGTTCTTGCCTGGAGAATCCCAGGGACATGGGAGCCTGGTGGGCTGCCGTCTATGGGGTTGCACAGAGTAGGACACAACTGAAGCGACTTAGCAGCAGCAGCAGAGAAGTTAATTAGGGCTTTTTTCCCTAGATGTACCAATATCAAATTAGACCTATACAGATGTGTAAAATCACCCAATTTTAGAGCACGTAGACTCTGTATGCAATTTTTTAATTAATTTATTTTTTATTGAAGGATAATTGCTTTACAGAATTTTGCTGTTTTCTGTCAAACCGAAACATGAATCAGCCATCAATTTTTTATTGGTTTAATTATATTGTGTTTTGCCTAAACTAAAAAATATAAACTGTTAAATATAACCCAAAAACATTTCCAATTACTTGTTTAAGGAAGACTCTCAAGTCAAGTGAAGTCACTCAGTTGTGTCCAACTCTTTGCAACTCACAGACTGGAGCCTAGCAGGTCCTCTGTCCATGGGATTTTCCAGGCAAGAGTACTGGAGTGGGTTGCCATTTCCTTTTCAGGGGATCTTCCTCACCCAGGGATCGAATCCACGTTTTTCGCATTACAGGTAGACACTTTGCCATCTGAGCCACCAGGAAAGCCCAAGGAATACTCTAAGTTTGTAGAAATTTTCCTTGCAGAATTTATTTATCTGGTTATGTTTATTTAGCTTAAATAAAAGATATTTTGTACTATGTAAGTTATGTAGCATTTAAAACAGAAACACAAAAGCAGTTGCCATTAGCCAGACTTATGTTGATATACAGAGTAGATTTCATATTTATTAGAATCAATAGATGCAAACTACTAGAACATACACTCATATACACACCACATGTATGCACACATTCGTCCTCTAATAGAAACAAATAACCAAAAATCAGCAGATGTTGAAATAATTTTTTTAGCAGTACAGATCAACAAGATAAAGTAATTATCCATTGAATGAATTAGAATGCTTTGGAAAATTTTGAAGATTAAATAAAACTTTCATTATGTTTTACAGAAATATAAAAATTCTTGTAATTAGCAGATTTGAATTCCACATTTTTGGTAAGTTCCACTTTGAAATAGTATGGATTTTCCCTATTTAACATTTGATTAGGAGTGTCTAGCTCTAAGGGCGATGTTTCTCAAAATAAATCATATCTGTTGTTCATGTTAAATTTCTAGGGATTATGATATAATTGGAAAATCAATATTCTAAAGAAAAATTCCTCAGATGACTCAAAATAGCACTCAGTGATGAAAGTCCTTTTCTATCTAGATTCACATATGGGTGACATCTTGATCCATTCATTAACTGATGGTAGCTTAGGTTGTTTCTGTAGCTTTGCTCTTGTAAGTAATGTTGCAACAACATAGAAAGAAAGTGAAGTTGCTCAGTCATGTCTGACTCTTTGGGACCCCATGGACTGTTGCCTACCAGGCTCCTCCGTCCAAGCAAGAATACTGGAGTGGGTTGACATTTCCTTCTCCATCTTCCCGACCCTGGGATGGAACCCGGGTCTCCTGCACTGTAGGCAGATGCTTTTACGATTTGAGCCACCAGGGAAGTCACCTGCAACAACATAAGAGTGTGTAAATCTCTTCAGTAGTCTATTTTCATTTCCTTTAGATGTTTAAGCTGATGTGAAAATGCTGGATCATAAGGTAGTTTATTTTTAATTTATTGATGAAACTTTATATTGCTTTCCATAATGACTCCATCAATTTACATTTACACCAAGAGTGAATGAGTTATCTTTTCTTCAAATCCTTGAGAACACTTTTTATCTCTTGTGATTTGAAGAAAGCTATTCTAACATGTATAAGATGATATCTCATAGCAATTTTGATTTGCATTTCCCTTATGATCAACAATGTCGCAAACCTTTTTGTTATTGAGTATCTATATATTTTCTTTAGAAAAATGTTCATTCAGTTCCTCCACCTATTTTTAGTTTATTTATTTTTGTTATTGAGTTTTATAAATTATTTGTATATATTTGATACTAACCCTATATCAGATATATGGTTTGCAAACATTTTCTCCTATTTTGTAGATTGCCTTTACATTTTGTTGATGGTTTCTTTTGCTATGGAGAAGATTTTTAATAAATGTAGTCCTCATTGATTTTTGCTTTTATTGCTTGTACTTTTGGTGTCATATTCAAAAGATCGTTGTCAAAACCATTGACAAGGAGGCTTTCCCCTATTTCTTCTTCTAGGAAATTTTAAGGTTTCAATTGTGTTCAAGTCTTTAATCCATTTCAAGCTAATTTTTCTGAGTGCTGTAAAATAAGGATTAAACTTTATTTTTCTGCATGTGCTTTTCTAGTTTTCCAAGCACCATTTACTGAGGAGACTATCCTTTCCCCATTGAGTACTCTTGGCTTCTGTGTTAAATATTAGTTGGTCATATATATAAGTTTTATTTCTAAGCTCTCTGTCCTGTTGTATCAGTTTATGTGCCTGCTTTTATACCACTACTGTAATGTTTTGCTTATTGTATCTTTATAATGTAGTTTGAAGTGTGATGCCTCGGACTTTCTTTTTCTTCTTTCTTTCTCAGCATGGCTTTGGATATTCAGGGTCTTTTGTAATTTCATACAAATTTTAGGATTTTTTTTTCTTTTACTATGAAAAATGCCTTTAGACTTTTGATAGAAATTTTACTGAATCTACAGATAGATTTTAGTGGCATGAAAATTTTAACATTATTAATTCTTTAATTAATGAACACAAGTATATTTTCATTTGTATTGTCTTCAGTTTCTTTCATCAATATCTTATACTTTCACATATAAGAGTTTCACTTCCTTGGTCAAATTCATTCCCAAGTATTTTGCTTTTGATGATATTGTAGATGGGATTATTTCGTTTCTTTTTCAGATTTTTTTGTTTCTCATGTCTAGAAACACAGCTGACTTCTCAATGTTAATTTGTATCCCACAATTTTGTCAAATGTGTTGATTAATTCTGCATTTTTGGGCAGAGTATTCAAAGTTTTCTATACATAATGTCATATCATCTCCAAATACAATATTACTTCTTCCTGATTGTTCTATTAATAGTTAGCACTTCCAGCACTATGTTGACTGAGAGTGATGTGAGTGGGTACCTTTGTCTTGTTTCTGACCTTAAAATTAAAAATTTTCAACTTTTCACTGCTGAGTTTGGTTTAGGTGGCTCAGATGGTAAAGAATCTGACTGCAATGCAGGAGACCTGAGTTCGACCCCTGAGTCAGGAATATTAGCTGGAGTAGGAAATATCAAACCACTCCAGTATTCTTGCCTGGAGAATTCCATCGACAGAGGAGCTTGGCGGGGTACAGCCCATGGGGTTGCAAAGAGTCAGACATGACTGAGTGGCTAACACAGTTTGTCATATATTGAGGCATGTTAACTGTATATCCAATTTGTTGACAATGTTTTTTACCATTAACTTATATGCAGAGTACATCATGAGAAACACTGGACTGGAAGAAACACAAGCTGGAATCAAGATTGCCGGGAGAAATACCAATAACTTCAGATATGCAGAGGACACCACCCTTATGGAAGAAAGTAAAGAGGAACTAAAAAGCCTCTTGATGAAAGTGAAAGTGGAGAGTGAAAAAGTTGGCTTAATGCTCAACATTCAGAAAACGAAGATCATGGCATCTGGTCCCATCACTTCATGGGAAATAGATGGGGAAACAGTGGAAACAGCATCAGACTTTATTTTTTGTGGCTCCAAAATCACTGCAGATGGTGACTGCAGCCATGAAATTAAAAGACGCTTACTCCTTGGAAGGAAAGTTACGACCAACCTAGATAGCATATTGAAAAGCAGAGCCATTACTTTGCCAACAAAGATCCGTCTAGTCAAGGCTATGGTTTTTCCAGTGGTCATGTATGGATGTGAGAGTTGGACTGTGAAGAAAGCTGAGTGCCGAAGAACTGATGCTTTTGAACTGTGGTGTTGGAAAAGACTCTTGAGAGTCCCTTGGACTGCAAGGAGATCCAACCAGTCCATTCTGAAGGAGATCAGCCCTGGGATTTCTTTGGAAGGACTGATGCTGAAGCTGAAACTCCAATACTTTGGCCACCTCATGTGGAGTTGACTCATTGGAAAAGACTCTGATGCTGGGAGGGATTGGGGTCAGGAGGAGAAGGGGACGACAGAGGATGAGATGGCTGGATGGCATCACTGACTTGATGGATGTGAGTCTGAGTGAATTCCAGAGTTGGTGATGGACAGGGAGGCCTGGCGTGTTGCAATTGATGGGATCGCAAAGAGTCAGACACGACTGAGCGACTGGACTGAACTGAACTGAACTGAATGTATTTTATTAAATGCTTTTTCTGTACCTTTTAAGATGATCATATAATCTTTATCCTTTATTTCATTACTTTGGTATATTACAGTTATTTATTTGGGTAATTGTCCTTGCATCCTAGTGAGAAATTACACTTGATCATGAAGTATGATCCTTTAATGTGCCTTTCAGTTTGCTTTGTTAATATTACATTGAGAATCTTTGCACCTATACTCTTAGGGATATTTGTCTACAGTGTATTTTTTTCTGTAGTCTCCTTATCTGTCTTTGATATCAGAATGATGCTGGTCTCACAAAATGACTTTGGGGCTTTTACTTCATCTTCAGTTTTTGGAAGATATTAAGAAGGTTTGGCAATAATTCTTTTTTAATGTTTGTTAGAGTTTACCAGTAAAACCATGGTGGTCCTGGGCTTTTATTTGGGGAGTTTTTTGATTACTAATTGAATCCCCTTATTCATTATTAGGGACTTCCCGGTGGTGCTAGCAGTAAAGAACCCTCCTGCAATTGCAGGAGACATAAGAGACAAGTGTTTGATCCCTGGGTCAGGAAGATTCCATGGAGGACAGCATGGCAACCCGCTCCAGTATTCTTGTCGCAGAGGACAGCATGGCAACCCACTCCAGTATTCTTGTCGCAAAGAGTTGGACATGACTGAGGCGACTTAGCATGCATTCATTATTAGTCTCTTTATATTTTTGTATTTCTTCATAATTCAGCCTTGTTAAGTTCTCTGATCTAAGAATTTATCCAGTTTCTCTAGATTATAAAGTTTGTTGAAATTCTAATTTTCATAGTATTCATAATCCTTTGTATTTCTGTAGTTATCAATTGGAGTGTCTCTACTTTCATTTCTGATTTTATTTATCTGAGTTTTCTCTATTTATACTTAGTCAATCTAGCTAAATGTTTGTTGATTTTGCTTTTTTTTCAGAATAGCAACTTTTAGTTTTATTGATCTTTTCCATTGTTTGTCTAGTCTCTATTTCACATATTTCTGAATTGATTTTTGTTATTTCCTTTCTTCTGCTGACTTTAAGATTATTTTTGTTGTTCTTTTTCTAGTTGTATGAAGTGATAGTTAAGTTGTTTATTTGCAATCTTCTTTTTTTCTTAATATAGTGATATAATGCTATATACTTTTCCTCTTAGAACTGCTTTTATAAAATCCTATAGGTCTGTTTTGTTTTTTCATCCATTTTTATTTGCTTTAAGATATTCATTGATTTCCTTTTTATTTCTTTTTGACCCATTTGACCCAGGAGTATGTTGTTTAATTTGTACATATTTGTAAATTGTCCAATTTTATTCCATTATTGATTTATAGTTTTAATTTTTTTATTATTTTTATTATTATTATTATTTTTTACTTTACAATGTTGTATTGGTTTTGCCATACATCAACATGCATCTGCCATGGGTGTACACGTGTTCCCCATCCTGAACCCCCTCTCACCTCCCTCCCCAAACCATCCCTCTGGGTCATCCAAGTGCACCAGCCCCAAGCTTCCTGTATCCTGCATCAAACCTGGACTGACGATTTGTTTCTCATGTGATACACATGTTTTAATGCCATTATAGTTTTACATTTTATGATCAGAACAGATACTGGTATGATTTCAATATTCTTAAATTTCCTAAGATTTGCTTTGCAGCATATCCTATAAACTGTTCTGAAGAATGTTATGTGTGTACTTGAGAGGAATGTGTATTCTGCTGCTGTTGGTTGGGATGTTCCATAATTGTCTGTTAGGCCCATTTGTTCTAAAGTATGATTCAAGTCCAACATTTCTTTATTCATCTTCTGTCTGGATAATCTACCCATTGCTGAAAGTAAGGTATTGAATTCCTTTACTTTTGCATTGATGTCTATTTTCCTCTTTACATGTGTTAGTATTTGCTTAATAAATTTAGCTGTTCCAATGTTGTGTGCATATATATATATTTATATTTTCTGATTAATTGAGCACTTTGTCATCATATAATAACCTTCATTGTCCTATGTTACTGTTTTTTGCTTAAAGACTATTTTATCTGATATAAGCTACCCTTGCTCTTTTTTATTCCTCTAGTATGAAATATCTTTTTTCACCACTTTGAGCCTGTGCATCATTAAAACTGAAGTGAGTCTCTTGTAGGCTGCACATTGTTGAGTTTTTTATTCAATCTATCTAGCCATTCTATATGCTTTTTTAATAGAAATTTTAATTCATTTATATTTGTGTTAGTTGTTGCTAGGTAAGATCTTACTCAGAGAAGACAATGGCACCCCACTCCAGTACTCTTGCCTGGAAAATCCCATGGAAGGAGGAGCCTGGAAGGCTGCAGTCCATGGGGTCGCTAAGAGTCGGACACGACTGAGCGACTTCACTTTCACTTTCCACTTTCATGCATTGGAGAAGGAAATGGCAACCCACTCCAGTGTTCTTGCCTGGAGAATCCCAGGGGCAGGGCAGCCTGGTGGGCTGCCATCCCTGGGGTCGCACAGAGTCGGACACGACTGAAGTGACTTAGCAGCAGCAAGATCTTACTAGGGCTTTCCTGGTGGCTCAGCAGGAAAGAATACACCTGCAATGCAGGAACCACAGAAGACGCAGGTTCAATACCTGGGTCAGGAAGATTCTATGGAGGAGGGCACAACAATCCACTCCAGTATTCTTTCCTGGAGAATCCCATGAACAGAAGATCCTGATGGGCTACAGTCCATAGGGTCACAAAGAGTCAGACATGCCTGAAGCTACTTAACGTGCACACAGGCACAAGATCTTACTAATGTCATGTTTTAACTTTTTCTGCCTTTTTTTTGGGGGTTGTCTTATTTTATTTTTGATGTTCTTGTTGCCTTCCTTTGTGAAGTGGTGATTTTCTGTATTGGTGTATTCTAATTCTCTTTTCTTTATCTTTTGTAAATCTGCTATAAATTTTTGCTTTTGTAAATCTGCTACAAATTTTTGCTTTGTGTTTTGAGGTTTATGTAAAACGGTGTTAATATTGATTTAGAGTGACACCTTGAGCATATTGGGCACCCAATATAGTTTCTATTTTCTTTACCATATTACTTTTATTACTTCTTATAAAGTTGATAAATCATTTCAAGAAAAATTTTAAATGAACTATCTTTATCTAATTAAAATATAATAGTCATAACATCATATAAGATAAGATCTTGCCTATAAGAAATGACTCCAAGAAAATGCACTATGAGATCCATCACACCTTAATTCATTGAGGATAATGTTTACATAGATTCTCTGAAGTACCTAATAGAATGCCTTAACGAAATAATTGTTTACTTTTCTCCTGTTCTCTAATATATCCAGAGATAGCATTTTAGAATGGGACAGAAACATGATGACATTAAGGAACCAAACATTTTTAATTATCATGTGGATATTCTCATATCTTAAGGGTACATTCTATCCTTTTGGTCTCAAGATGGCTGCTTCATTAGCCAGTTACTGCATCTGTTTTCCAGTCTGAATGAAAATGATATCCAATGGAGAAGGATATGGCCTATAATAAGGAAACCACAGTAACTTCTGATATGACTCATTTAATGCATCATCCTGGGCTATAAAGAGATGGAACTGATAATCAGCTCCAATTCTAGTTCATGTAGCGTCAAGGGTTCTGACGGTATGGAGGAAAGTATACTCTTGGAGAAGTAGCAGAATCTTCCACAAATATATGATCACTACCTACTATATAAAAAGTATGGCTTTGTATTCTTGGATAAGTATTATATTATTTAATATTCATCCTAAGTAGTAGCTTTTGATTTCATATTTTTTTCTTCTTTAATAAAACTAGTAAGGGCCTACTGTATAGCACAGGGAACTGTACTCACTATCTTGTGATAACTATAATTGAAAAGGTTGTATATAAATGTTACCGTTTAGTTGCTAAGTTGTGTCTGATTCTTTTGTGACCCCATGGACTGTAGCCTCCTAGGCTCTGCTATCCATAGAGTTTTCCAGGCAAGATACTGGAGTGGGCTGCCATTTCCTCCTCCATAGGATCTTCCCGACACAGGGACTGAACACTTTTCTCTTGCATTTTCTACATCAGCAGGCGGATTCTTTACTGTACACCTGAATCAACTATACTTAAATGAATTTTTTTTTAAAGAAAGAAATTAGAAGACTAATAGATAGAGTAATATAAGTAACTTGCCTATGGACATTTAGCTAGTAAGTAGAAATATTGAGATTTGAAGTATAGCTTTTCCAAATCAAAGCCTTTTTGTTTACACAAAGATGCATCTATTTTATTTTGTCACCTTAATATGAGAAAAATGATAGTGAAAGAGGAAAAGAAAGTTGATTATAGAGAAATTCTCTGGTTTTGGTTAACAGAATTTTTTCAGAACAGCATGAACTTTGGAAAACAAACTTGACATTAATTTGATACATATGTGAGACTTCAACTGATGCCTCTGTAGAACAGCATTTCAAAGGCAATGTAAAATCTTTATCCATTAGATTGAACTATAGCATTCTGCAAAAATTTGCCCCTAAAGTAGATTCCAATAAAAAAGAGTGATTTAGTCAGCAAGGACAATGTAACATGGATACTACCACCATCCTTCACAACTATGCACAATTGTGCATTATTATTTTCTGTACCCAGCTTTCAAGATAAGTCTTAAGAACCTGTATGTCAGCATAATATAAGAATTGCATTACTAGCTTAGCTACAAATTTTCTTCATAGGGATATAAATGGTGTTTATCTTTTCTGTTATTTTTGACCCCTCAGTGGTTGACCTCTATATTGCATTTTGTTCTAAAGAAGATTCAGACCTTAAAAGAGAGTAGGTGTGCATTTGATAACAATAGACTCTGTTACTGTTTTCCTTTTCCCCCTTGGTCATAATTTTAAACAAAATGAGCATAGATTTTTATTTAATTACTGTACATTTAGGATACTTTTCATATTCTGTGATTTAGATAAATTTAATTTTGTAATCAGTTACTTTAATTTTAATTCATAGTGATACAAGTAGAATTTTATTCTGTATTACAGACTTGTTAGGAATGACACCTTTAAAATTTCACTTCATGTTTAAATTCTCCTTAGAGACTCTAATATACAATTTTATCCTTATCCTCTATGGTTTGATACTTTAATACAGATATTTTTCTTTGATAACTCTTTGCCTGTTTAATTTGTATAATGATTTAGTAGAAAGAATACAAATTTGGATCTAGTAAACCTGGGTAATATCCAAATGTCTTTAGAAGTTGGGAATTTTTGAAAAAAAAAAAATGACAAGATTTTAGTCTTTTACTTTTCTACTCGGAAACAGAAAGATAATATTTCCAGTCCTACCTCTTATATATGGATATTTCAAGAATCAAACATGTGTATGATATGTATGCTATAAAAGCTCCTTATATATATATATTTTAGTAGTATATCTTCATCTTATCTAACACAATATGTGCCCTAAAATTCAAGATAATTTCTGAAAATTATACCCCATATTGACAGAGGAAATTTTAGCACTTTTTCCCAGAAATATTTAAATATAACTAGTGGCTATAGATTTCTTTTGACTAGTATTTCAACTTAAGCTGCTTAGCATCTTTGAAAATTAATTTGCCATTTATTATACTGGATGAAAAATTTATTCAAACAAAATGTATTGAAATCTTATTAAATATAGTTACTGAGATTAAAAAATAATCCTTCCCCTTGCAGAGCTTCTTGGAGAAGATAGAATAATCACAACAGTGAGACAATTGCTATAATGAAGGGGTAAAGAACACCGTATAGCAATACAGATGGGAAATGCATGATGGTTAAATTAGTTCCAAATTAGTGTGAAATTAAAAGTAAAGAAACAACTGTAATAATAGTTAACTAAGTAGAAACTTTTCTCATAATGTAATTGAGCTTATTTTGGAAGTTTTCTTAAGCAAGTGGCAGAATTTTGTCACTTCAGAAGTTATTGAAAGTGATTACATTAGTCATCCCTCAGAATTGCTTAGAACACTGTGCTAAAAGTTGAGGCATCACAAAATAAGTTAGTATAGTAAATTTGGAGCAGATTCAGAGCAGCATCATAGAGATGATTATTACTTTAAAGATAAGCATTAAGGTAAAACATCAAAAGGTTTAATATGACCATATTGAAATGTTTTTTGTAACTGTAGCTGGAACACATCGTTTTAATTAGCAGAAAACATCAAAAACACTTTGAAGCTTGATACATATTGGAAAGTTATTCTATATATTATTAGGTTACTTCTATCTTACAGACTCATTAAATAATCTCTTCCTTTTTTAAATGGTTGACATCCCTCTTTCCTTTAAAAAAAAAAAAAAAAAGCACAGTTGCTCGTATGTCTACTGTACACAATGGGCCAAACAGCTCAAGGACAAAATTTACATAAGGCTTTGGCAGGTCTGGCAAATAAAATTCTTGTTATTTTTAAAATCAAATCAAACTTCACTTAACAAGCAGATGTTTATTACCTACAATAAATCTATGCTATATTTATCAAATACATAAATAAATGATACATAAATTTTTCCCTTGAGTGGTTTATAATCTACATGGAAAGACAGATTAAACAAGTATAACACTTAAAAATACAACATATTATGAGATGCTTTACAAATATGAACTGTAGTTTCTGATGAGAACTCCGAGGTGAAAAGTCTATTCATTTTGGTCCCCAAATCATTTTAGAAAGTGGTATGCTATTGTATGAGTTTAAGGTTTGTATTAGTTTCCTAGGGATGCTGAAACAAAATATCATGACCTTGTTTGCTTAAACAACAGAAGTTTATTTTCCCCCAGTTCTAGAGACTGGGAGTCCAAGATCATGGTGTTGGTAGGTTTGGTTTCTTTTGAGGCCTCTCTCCTTGGCTTGCAAAAGGCCATCTTACCCTGTGTCCTTACACAGGTCGTTATTCTGTGTCTTATTCTGTGGTCTTTGCTAAATGCAAACATGTCCCTGGTGTCTTCTTTTCCTTGTCTTATAAAGAAACCAGTCAGATTGAATTGAGGTCCACTCTAATAGCATCATTTTTAACCTGAATGAGAGTGTGCTAAATCACTTCAGTCGTGTCTACCTGTTTGTGACTCTATAGACTGTAGCCTGCCAGACTCCTCTGTCCATGGGATTCTCCAGGAAAGAATACTAGAGTAGGTTGCTGTTCCCTCCTCCAGGGGATCTTGCCAACCCACAGATTGATCCTGTGTCTCTTATGTCTCCTGCATTGGTAGGTGGGTTCTTTATCACTAGCTCCATCAATTACCTATTTAAAAGACCTTATCTCCAAATATGTATCCTGAAATACTGGTGTCTAGGGTTTCAACATATTAATTTCAGAGGGACATAGTTCAGTCTATAGTAAATTTCTTCAAGATTATTCTAAAACTATTGCATGATCTTTGACTGCAGCCATGAAATTAAAAGATGCTTACACCTTGAAAGGAAAGTTATGACCAACCTAGATAGCATATTCAAAAGCAGAGACATTACTTTGCCAACAAAGGTCCATCTAATCAAGGCTATGGTTTTTCCAGTAGTCATGTATGGATGTGAGAGTTGGACTGTGAAGAAAGCTGAGCACTGAAGAATTGATGCTTTTGAACTGTGGTGTTGGAGAATACTCTTGAAAGTCCCTTGGACTGCAAGGAGATCCAACCAGTCCATTCTGAAGGAGATCAGCCCTGGAATTTCTTTGGAAGGAATGATGCTAAAGCTGAAACTCCAGTACTTTGGCCATCTCATGAGAAGACTCTGATGCTGGGAGGGATTAGAGGCAGGAGGAGAAGGGGACGACAGAGCATGAGATGGCTGGATGGTGTCACTGACTTGGTGGACGTGAGTCTGAGTGAATTCCAGGAGTTGGTGATGGACAGGGAGGCCTGGTGTGCTGCGATTCATGGGGTCGCAAAGGGCCAGACACGACTGAGTGACTGAACTGAACTGAACTTACTCAAAAAATCTTAAAAGAGAAATCTTATTTGCTTTTCTCTAAGTATTATTCAACAATTATTGTTAAGCCCATTTGGGCTTCCCTGGTGGCTCAGTGGTAAAGAATCTGCCTGCAATGCAGGAGACCTGGGTTGGATCCCTGGGTCAGGAAAATCCCCTGGAGAAGGAAATGGCAACCCACTCCAGTATTCTTGCCTGGAGAATTCCATGGACAGAGAAGCCTGGCAGGCTACAGTCCACAGTGTCACAAAAGGTTGGACATGACTGAGGAACTAACCCTAACAATTATAAATCCCTTCAATATATATACATGTGTAGCAAAAATGATCAAATATGGAATTATCTTCTTAGATTTTCTGGCAGGTCCTGGATGAATTCCTAAACTATCTGAATAATCTTTTTTTGTAAATAATTGACATCCACAAGAAGATTTTCAGACTAAAATTCTAGAGTAGTCAAGATTTTTTGTTCCAAACAAAACCATGTATCTTTGGGTTTTAAAGCTTATGTTGAGGTTTCTTGTACTTTTTTTTCCTGCTATTTTTATGTTGATACATTAAATAAAAAATATATGAAATTTTTTGATATTTTTAATTTCAGAGTAGTGACTCATAGTACTATTGAACTTCTCAATTATGTACAAATGTTTTATTTTTTAATTAGATTTGTTTTTAAGTTATGTTCATTAAGTGAACTAAAATGTAAATATTGCTTGTGGGTAAATTTTAATTATAAATGATGTTAAGTTGTAGAGTTACACTGAAAATTGCTCTGTCATCAAATTAGATAAACAGCTCCAGTGCACATCAATGGAGTTAGCATTTAGTGAATAGTTAATAAGAATGAAACACTCTTCCAAGTTCTTTATAAATATTAAACATTTACTCCTCTAGCAACAACATGAAATAGATGGTATTATTACTATTACGGTTATTATTTATTGCATTTTTTTTTACATATGGGAACTGAGATTCTTACAGATCAACTATTTTGTCTGAAGTTACATAGTTTTTAAGTTGAAAAACCAAGATTCAGTTCTAAAGTACATTCTCTTTAGCACTAAACAATCTATTGCTACAAATACTCCTCTGTTCTCACCAAGCTCATCACCTGTTTCACAAGATGCATGTGTGAAACAGAACAATTAAAGATAAAATTTAGTATGTTATCAAGTGGCATTATATCTGGACACATTACACCTTGAGCTAGCAATCCATGAACTGCAGGCCAATCTTTCCTGGAAAAACTTAACTAAGTGTATGGATTAAAAAGAAGACTCCTTCATGGAACTAATAATAACCTGGTGTATGTACTGTCTCTGTGATTTTGTATTTACCACAATATTTTCCTCAACACGTAAGCACAGTGTTTTCCTGACCGCCCCCCCCAAAAAAAAAGACTCTCTTCTGCCTATACAGCCCTTCAGCGGACTTGATTCCAAGATCCCATTCTCTCTCCTAGACAATTAAAACAGTATTTCTCTGTTTTTCCATTTTCTAGCAGAATATTTTTTCCTTTCCCCAAACCCCAAATTCATATGTTAAAACGTAGTACCCAATGTGATGGTATAACAAAATCAGGCCTTTTGGAAACAGAGTAAGTAATGAGAGCAGAATCCTCATAAAGAGGACTCAATAACCTTATAAAAGAAATCCCAGGTAACCTATCTGCCAAGTGAGGGCATGGGAAAAAAAGCAGTCATCTATGAGCCAGGAAAAAGGCCTTCACTAAACACTGAAGCTGCCAGCACCGTGATCTTACACTTGCCAGTTTCCAGAACTTTGAGAAATAAATACCTGTTGTTTATAAGCCCCCCAGCTTATATTTTGTTATCAGATCAGATCTGATCAGTCGCTCAGTCGTGTCCAACTCTTTGCGACCCCATGAATCACAGCACGCCAGGCCTCCCTGTCCATCACCAACTCCCGGAGTTCACTGAAAATCAAGTCCATCGAGTCAGTGATGCCATCCAGCCATCTCATCCTCTGTCGTCCCCTTCTCCTCCTGCTCCCAATCCCTCCCAGCATCAGAGTCTTTTCCAATAAGTCAACTCTTTGCATGAGGTGGCCAAAGTACTGGAGTTTCAGCTTCAGCATCATTCCCTCCAAAGGAATCCAAGGGCTGATCTCCTTCAGAATGGACTGATTGGATCTCCTTGCAGTCCAAGGGACTCTCAAGAGTCTTCTCCAACACCACAGTTCAAAAGCTTCAGTTCTTTGGCGCTCAGCCTTCTTCACAGTCCAACTCTCACATCCATACATGACCACAGGAAAAACCATAGCCTTGAGTAGACGGACCTTTGTTGGCAAAGTAATGTCTCTGCTTTTGAATATGCTATCTGGGTTGGTCATAACTTTCCATCCAAGGAGTAAGCATCTTTTAACTTCATGACTGCAGTCACCATCTGCAGTGATTTTGGAGCCTAGAAAAATAAAGTCTGACACTGTTTGCACTGTTTCCCCATCTATTTCCCACGAAGTGATGGGACTGGATGCCATGATCTTCGTTTTCTGAATATTGAGCTTTAAGCCCACTGCTTCACTCTCCTCTTTCACTTTCATCAAGAGGCTTTTTAGTTCCTCTTCACTTTCTTCCATAAGGGTGGTGTCATCTGCATACCTGAGGTTATTGATATTTCTCCCAGCAATCTTGATTCCAGCTTGTGTTTCTTCCAGTCCAGTGTTTCTCATGACGTACTCTGCATATAAGTTAAATAAACAGGGTGACAATATACAGCCTTGACTAACTCCTTTTCTTATTTGGAACCAGTCTGTTGTTCCATGTCCAGTTCTAACTGTTGCTTCCTGACCTGCATACAGGTTTCTCAAGAGGCAGGTCAGGTGGTCTGGTATTCCCATCTCTTGAAGAATTTTCCACAGTTGATTGTGATCCACACAGTCAAAGGCTTTGGCATAGTCAATAAAGCAGAAATAGATGTTTTTCTGGAACTCTCTTGCTTTTTCCATGATCCAGCGGATGTTGGCAATTTGATCTCTGGTTCCTCTGCCTTTTCTAAAACCAGCTTGAACATCAGGAAGTTCACAGTTCACATATTGCTGAAGCCTGGCTTTGAGAATTTTGAGCATTACTTTACTACCATGTGATGAGTGCAGTTGTGCAGTAGTTTGAGCATTTTTTGGCATTGCCTTTCTTTGGGATTGGAATGAAAACTGACCTTTTCCAGTCCTGTGGCCACTGCTGAGTTTTCCAAATTTGCTGGCATATTGAGTGCAGCACTTTCACAGCATCATCTTTCAGGATTTGGAATAGCTCAACTGGAATTCTATCATCTCCACTAGCTTTGTTCGTAGTGATGCTTTCTAAGGCCCACTTGACTTCACATTCCAGAATATCTGGCTCTAGGTCAGTGATCACACCATCGTGATTATCTGGGTCATGAAGATTTTTTTGGTACCGTTCTTCTGTGTATTCTTGCCATCTCTTCTTAATATCTTCTGCTTCTGTTAGGTCCATACCATTTCTGTCCTTTATTGAGCCCATCTTTGCATGAAATGTTCCTTTGGTATCTCTGATTTTCTTGAAGAGGTCTCTAGTCTTTCCCATTCTGTTGTTTTTCTCTATTGCTTTGCATTGATCGCTGAAGAAGGCTTTTTTATCTCTTCTTGCTATTCTTTGGAACTCTGCATTCATGTGTTTATATCTTTCCTTTTCTCCTTTGCTTTTTGCTTCTCTTCTTTTCACAGCTATTTGTAAGGCCTCCCCAGACAGCCATTTTGCTTTTTTGTATTTCTTTTCCATGGGGATGGTCTTCATCCTTGTCTCCTGTACAATGTCACGAACCTCATTCCATAGTTCATCAGGCACTCTATCTATCAGATCTAGGCCCTCAAATCTATTTCTCACTTCCACTGTATAATCATAAGGGATTTGATTTAGATCATACGTGAATGGTCTAGTGGTTTTCCCCACTTTCTTCAATTTAAGTCTGATTTGGCAATAAGGAGTTCATGGTCTGAGCCACAGTCAGCTCCTGGTCTTGTTTTTGCTGACTGTATAGAACTTCTCCATCTTTGGCTGCAAAGAATATAATCAATCTGATTTTGATGTTGACCATCTGGTGATGTCCATGTATAGAGTCTTCTCTTGTGTTGTTGGAAGAGGGTGTTTGCTATGACCAGTGCATTTTCTTGGCAAAACTCTATTAGTCTTTGCTCTGCTTCATTCCGTATTCCAAGGCCAAATTTGCCTGTTACTCCAGGTGTTTCTTGACTTCCTACTTTTCCATTCCAGTCCCCTATAATGAAAAGGACATCTTTTTTGGGTGTTAGTTCTAAAAGGTCTTGTAGTTCTCCATAGAACCGTTCAACTTCAGCCTCTTCAGCATTACTGGTTGGGGCATAGACTTGGATTACTGTGATATTGAATGGTTTGCCTTGGAAACGAACAGAGATCATTCTGTTGTTTTTGAGATTGCATCCAAGTACTGCATTTTGGACTCTTTTGTTGACCATGATGGCCACTCCATTTCTTCTGAGGGATTCCTGCCTGAAGTAGTAGATATAATGGTCATCTGAGTTAAAGTCACCCATTCCAGTTCATTTCAGTTCGCTGATTCCTAGAATGTCGACATTCACTCTTACCATCTCTTGTTTGACCACTTCCAATTTGCCTTGATTCATGGACCTGACATTCCAGGTTCCTATGCAATATTGCTCTTTACAGCATCGGACCTTGCGTCTATCACCAGTCACATCCACTGCTCGGTATTGTTTTTGCTTTGGCTCCATTCCTTCATTCTTTCTGGAATTATTTATCTGCTGATCTCCAGTAGCATATTGGGCACCTCTTGACCTGGGGAGTTTCTCTTTCAGTGTCCTATCATTTTGCCTTTTCATACTGTTCATGGGGTTCTCAAGGCAAGAATACTGAAGTGGTTTGCCATTCCCTTCTCCAGTGGACCACATTCTGTCAGATCTCTCCACAATGACCCGCCCATCTTGGGTGGCCCCACGGGCATGGCTTAGTTTCATTGAGTTAGACAAAGCTGTGGACAGTGCGGGTGCAGGAGGGCCTAGAGAAGCTATCGCACGTTGAAGGTCAGGAAGGGTGGCAGTGAGGAGATACCCCTCATCCAAGGTAAAGAGCAATGGCTGAGCTTTGCTGGAGCAGCTGTGAAGAGATATCCCACGCCCAAGGTAAGAGAAACCCAAGTAAGACGGTAGGTGTTGCAAGGGGGCATCAGAGGGCAGACACACTGAAACCATTTTGTTATAGCAGCCTGAAAACATAAATAAATTTACCAGTGTGATATTTCCATGCCCTGATCTTTTAATATTTTCCCTAAATTATTTCTGCAATTACCCCAAAACATATGTGTGTGTGAAGGGGGACGGGTATGTATGTTTTCCAAAAATAGCACTTTCAGCTGCACATGCCATTCACCTTCTCTTCCTTAGCCACTTAAGTTCTTAACTGTCTTGTTATCATCCAGTACCTATGAGTACTGTGCAGGTACACAAGCTCACTACAGCTGTGTGCTGACACACCACTGGGGGTTGATGTGACACACTCACAGCAGTGGCTTAGGTACCATCTCCTGGTGAAGCCTCATGCTGTGCAGAAACTGCTCCCTCTGGAACACCCACACAACAGATGTGGTCCAAGTTGTGGGTTTAGTTGATGCTCTATGTTCTTTGAGGGAGCAAGAGAGAATCACCTACACAAACCTTTTGGAACAATTCATCCTGTTACATTCAGCCCAAACAGCACTGCTTTTAATCCCAGTGTATCACAGAGATTTTTATGATGATAGACTTTTTTACTTTTTTCCAGGGAGATTGCTTCTTTTATGGACAAGTACAAATCCACGGTATCTTGGCTCTTTTCCTAACAGTCTCTTTTCCTCTATTCTGTAGTAGTACTTTTAGAGCGGGCCTTGTGGTTTACTTCCTAGAATGAGTTTCTTCTTAGGAAATTCTTCATATCTCATGCAAACTGCATCCCCTGAAATTCATTCTACCAATCCTACAGACATGATGTGAGATGACTAAATTCTAGGTAAACACAGATTAGAGTAAAAATTGGAATCCTTAAACTTCTTGGGCCATCTGATGATCCACATTTTATAAAAGCATCATGGTAAAGCTACTTAACAGTGATCTTTCCCTTTCCAATTATACCAAAACCTCAAAGGGATTTTCCCTATTGGCTTATATTATATATTGATTTTATTCAATAATTATTTTCTGTATTCAAATATTAGATTTGATTCAATATCTTAAAGTTTTAAGGGAGAGAAACTATATCATATCCTTCTTCTTGTTTACTTGTTTCTTAAAGCAGCCACCACTGTGGAGATAACATAGAATGTACTTTGTAAATGTTTGTTTACATAATCAAATTTTAGAAAATTCGTGGTGATCTTATCAATATTTTATAATGTTTTTCCAAATGAGAGCAAAATATAGTACAAAAATATTTAACTGAGCAATAAAGCTAACATTTACAATGTTTTTCTATCTCACCTTTCATTTTATTTACAACAGTACTGTATGCACCATTTCAGCAAAAAGTCAAAATTTCAAGAAGTCCAATAATAGAGAATAAATAGAATTTCCTCCCAGGCTAGTTTAATTGTTATATAGATGATGATTTATATTTAAAGCCATGATTCAAGCAAATTTAGCATAATATTCCATAAAAGCTCTCAAAATTAAAATTGGGTATTTTACCACACAGGGTAAACTGGCAGATGTTTTAGAGAGTGGCTTTAAATCTGTCATGTTCTATCCTTCTTCTCTTATTTCACATCTTCTTTCCTTCTTGCTTGGTATGCCTCCATTCATCACAGACACCACAACTATAAAAGCAGCACTATCCTTCACTTTTAAATCATTGGCTGTCTCTGTCACTGTCATGGCCAGTCTTTGAAACAGGAAAAAGAAAACCCAGAACAGCATTTGCAATAGCACAAGCATCATAAATGTTCCCCAGGACTCCCATCACACAATCTATTTGTGCCAAGTCTAGGCATAGATCTTCTCATGCTACCGACTAGCAGTCATGCAGGAGCTCTAATTGTGGAGTAGATGACTGCCACACGGCATGTCTTCCATGTGAAGGTGGGGAGGGATTTAGAGCTATGGCTTCTGAGTGTAAATTCATTGTGACATCCTCTTTAAAATAGATCATCCACACCAGATTAGCTTGGTAAAACTGGTTAGAAAAAGCTTTAATTATGCTGAAGTTTAAGAGTTTGAATATGACACATGACAATAGCTTTGCACAAAGAAAAACCTTATTTTCAGGTCACTATCCCATGACTTCCATGTGTCACTGGGCTCTGGAAGAATTAATAAAAAGAGACAAATGATAGACCTCATCTCTCCCTAATAATCTAAGCATTAATTTGCTCATGACATCTTTTTTTTTTAATCAAATATTGACGGCATGATAGCCCTAAACATAAAAGTACTCAATGATTTTGATGATTGAATGAAAACATCTACAAGCATATAAGTGGAAGATATAAAAATGACATTATTTTTAATACTTTTGAAAGACTCACTTTTATTAATGATGAGACATTCATAAACAGCTTTAGGATAAGGTAGAAGGCCATATCATACAGTTTTTGGTAGCAACAAATGACCAAATTTCACTCATTTATTTATTACATTGTAAATATTTTAACATTTTTATATTTTAATATTTTGAAATTGTCAGTGCTTTCTTGTGATCATTAGATGAACAAAATTGTATTGGTTTGTTTTCTACTTGTTCCAACAGAGGAGAAAGCACATGATGGAAAACTAAAGTGTCTTAGTAATAGAGCAATAAAAAATGCTTAGAGGATTTGGGGATTTTGCTCTAAATTGTATGCTTTCAGAATATGAAGATAATTCTACAATTTGGCATCTTAATAGATCTTATCTAGACAGCGGGGGTGCTGGGGGTGGGTGGGGTGGGGAAATGAGACAAGTATAAAGCTGTAATTCATAAAGAAGCAGCAAGTCACTTGTATTAGCCAGAATAGTAAGAAGTTTGATCATTTTTGTGAATTGGTAGATGTTCTGTTTCTTCCTTATGTGAGTTTATCAATTATTAAGAATGGGCATGTTTTCATGTGGATCCATTATGTTATTGAGAGACCCTGTCTGAAGGTATTATGTGAAATAGTTTATGCTCCACAGCAAAATACCTGGGCCTAGCTGTGAGAGACTAGTTAGCTGGTAGCAACTCTGATAGATAGGGCAGTGCTTGGCTATCACAGATTGCTATTCTGTTTCTCAAAATGTATCAGTGTCCTGGCAATTTAGAAAAATATTCATAGAAAAGAAAAAATTAAACCTGCATAATGGTGAATGAAAAAAAAAAAAAAAGGAGGAACATGCAAAAACCTACTGTATGACTCCATGTATTTAAAGTTGATAAAGCAAGTGTTATAAATACATGGTGTTAAAAGTCAGATTAGTCATTACTTTTGGAGAAAAACTGATCTGGGAGGTGACCCATGGGTGACTTCTTGTGTGGTGGTATTGGTTTATTTTTTCAGTTGTGTATGGGGTACACATATTCTTTAGAAAAAGAGCAGCCCTATATAAGCAGCACTTCCTCTTTCTCTGTTTCTCCATTTGGGGATGGTAAATCAAATAATGTGCTATGCTTAGTCATTCAGTCGTGTCCAACTCTCTGTGATCCCATCGACTGTAGCCTGCCAGGCTCCTCTGTCCATGGGATTCTCCAGGCAAGAATACTGGAGTGGGCTGCCATGTCCTCCTCCAGGGGTCTTTGTAATACAGGGATCGAACCCATGTCTCCCACATTGCAGGTGGATTCTTTACCATCTGAGCCACCAGGGAATCCCTGGTCAAATAATGTTTAATTTTAAATGATGAATCTGTATCATCCTATAATCTATTGGGCAAGGAAGATATATAGAAGTAATCAGTGGTGTAATAACAAGCATGCCCCACCTCTCCTTTGCTACAAATCCATCAATAGAGTAATATAATTTTTACAAATTTTTTTGTAATGAGAACTTTAGTTTTACTTGCTTAGCAACTTTCAAATAGGTAATATAGTATTATTATTTGCACCATGCTGTTCACCCCATCCCCATAACTTATTTTATAACTGAAAATAATTTCCTATTATTAGTTCCTCCCATTCCTGAAAACCACCATCCTACTACAACCTCATATAAGTGGGATCCTACATTTGTCCTTTTGTGTCTGGCTTATTTCACTTAGCATAATTTCTTCAAGTTTCACCCATGTTGTTGCATGAGTCAAAATTTAACTCCCTTTTAAGACTGAAAAACCTTGCATTGTTTGTGTATGCCAGAGAATTTTAGAAAGTTAGAAGACATACTCCTATCATCATACTGGACTGTGATAAAGATGGAGAACTTGTCTTTTTGACAGTGACTCCTAGATAGCATATTGAAAAGCAGACACATTACTTTGCCAACAAAGGTCCATCTAGTCAGGGCTATGGTTTTTCCAGTGGTCATGTATGGTTGTGAGAGTTGGACTGTGAAGAAAGCTGAGCGCCAAAGAATTGATGCTTTTGAACTGTGGTGTTGGAGAAGACTCTTGAGAGTCCCTTGGACTGCAAGGAGATCCAACCAGTCAATTCTAAAGGAGATCAGCCCTGAGTGTTCTTTGGAGGGAATGATGCTAAAGCTGAAACTCCAGTATTTTGGCCACCTCATGCGAAGAGTTGACTCATTGGAAAAGACTCTGATGCTGGGAGGGATTGGGAGTAGGAGGAGAAGGGGACAACAAAGCATGAGATGGCTGGATGGCATCACCGACCTGATGGACGTGAGTTTGAGTGAACTCTGGGAGTTGGTGATGGACAGGGGAGGCCTGGCGTGCTGCGATTCAAGGGGTCGCAAAGAGTCAGACAGGACTGAGCGACTGAACTGAACTGAACTGAACTGAACCCATATTCAGAGGTAGTACTGAAAGTTAATACTGGGTAAAAATCCTACCCAAAGGCAGACCACCAAGTGGTATGCCTGATTATCTTCTGAGTGAAAAAGAAGTAGTCTGAGGTAAGACTGTTTACAGGTTCATAGGAAATAGTGAATGATGTAACCGGTTTTTGAGGACCTTAGAAAGAAACAGACTGGAAAGTCAGTGAAAAAGAAGTATAGGGGAAGAAGCATATGGATAACCTACAGAAAAAGATACAATGTATAGAGATTACTTCTTGTATATTAACACCAGCTACAGAGGCACTAAACAGACAAGAAATATGCTAGTGAGTTGACATTATTAGATCATGTCATTGGCCACGCAATGCTGCTACTGCTCAGTCACTTCCGTTGTGTCTGACTCTGTGTGACCCCATAGACGGCAGCCCACCAGGCTACCCCATCCCTGGGATTCTCCAGGCAAGAACACTGGAGTGGGTTGCTGTTTCCTTCTCCAATTCATGAAAGTGAAAAGTGAAAGGGAAGTCCCTCAGTTGTGTCCGACTCTTCACGACCCCATGGACTGCATCCTACCAGGCTCTTCCATCCATGCGATTTACCAGGCAAGAGTACTGGAGTGTGTGCCATCACTTTCTGGCACGTGTTTAATATGAATAGACTAGCCATGGTGTCAGAGATGGAGGTATCCATGATCCTCACAACATACATATGAGCATAGACAGATTTAGGTTCTGCCCCAGCCTAATCTTTAAATCGCCATCAGAAGAGTTATTTTAACTCTCTTGGAGACCAGCCAGCCATTTGGTTTCAAATGACTTCTGTATGTCCCAGAAGAGGCAGCTATCTGTCTTGACAGTACTCAATGTATGTTTCAGGTATTAGTTTTATTTTCTATTTGCAGGACCTCAATCATCACTTTTACCTACAGACTTATAGAATACTTGATCCACTGATACGGGATCTGGTATGACGTTGCTCTTGACCAAATGATCCATTTCATAGGAAAGGAGGTATATCAGGAGACACAAAACCATAGGATCTATTGATTATATTATTTGCTGTACTACCCAAAAACTTTCAACATGAAAGAATGACGGAATGACATTTTAAAAGAATACCAGAAGCAATAACTCAGAGATGTTTTTGTGTGAGTGTGGAGTGCTATCCTTTAGGGCAAACTAAACTTATAACCATTATCTGTTGATAAACTGATAACCAAAAGGTAAAATACATAGGTCTTGGGACCAAGGGGTAAATGTAAGAGTGACTACCTACCATTACTCCCTGTAATACCCTTGGGAAAGTTGTACTTCCTGTCTTCACAACCCTGGGTACTAAAGACCCAGAAAGATAAGCTGTCACCAAAGGACACCAGCTGCCACTTTATTATTTTGTGTTCTTACTGGCAAGAGACCAGCATGGCAGAAGTAACTAATCCTAATCATTAAGATGAGGATTTTGTGTACTGGGGGCAAGACATAATTCCTTTGCACTTGGTGATTATTGGGGCATTTCTTTGTCATCTCTTGATTAATTTTGATGATAAATCAACAAATGTATCAGCTCTGATATGAAAAGGCTGTGATGAGCTATGGTTCAGACCACTCAGAAATGAGGGTCTGGGTGACCATACAAGATAATCCACTTAGTCCATCTGAGGTGTTTGTTGAGTGTGAGGAAAATCTAGAATGATTTGATAAGGTTAGAACTGAAGCAATGTGACAGGTTTATTTGTGGCTCTACCAACTGCAAAGGTAGTGTTTATAGTTCATTCTATTTATCAATAGGTGAATTAAGTTACCATGGGGGGACGGGGGAAGGGGGCAGGAAACACAGTAAGCTGGATGGAGCTGTGCTTAGATGGGATAAAATCATCACAGGAAGAAGTTGATCTGAGCGGTGCCAAGAGTTAACTTTGCAAGCTTCAGTGAAATGCCAGATACCCACTTCAGGAAAGAGCCACATAATTCCTACCTGTTGAGTGTTGCCTACTGACTACTCAATGAAGTCATTACCAATGTGGTCGTCAGCTGAAGGGAGATATCTTGCCCAAAATAATAGCTTCTCCTCAGGGGCAGCCCACATCAGGCAACTTGTCCTTTCTTTTATAACACAAAATCCAAACTTCTTGTCTCAATCTGACATTTCTCCAAAAGGCATTCTGGTTTAGAACTACCCCATGGGATCAGTTTAGCTGATTGCAAAAGCTGTAGCACTTGAACTTCCCTGCCCTATTCTACTTCCCTCATTTTCTTAGGTGTTTCTTATTTGCTTTTGTCTTGTTGTTTTTCTCTATGCAAACACTCTCCAGTAAAATCCCTGCTTGCAAATCTCAGTCTCTGAGACTATTTTAGGGAAACTGTCTCAGGACAGCTACTAATGACTTAAAATTTACATAAGAAGATGGACAAGAAAAGATTTCACCAAAATGCAAAGTGAAAATATACAGCGTATAGAGCTCTAGAGCAGTGACCTGATCATACTAGTAAAGGTCCAAAGAAGCAAACACATTAGTTACCTCTTCTGCCAGGGAGAAGAGGGCAAAATTTTAAAAAGCTTTATTCTTTACAGTTGGCATTACTATCCTAGCTCCTATCTATAAAGCTGATGTCAACAGTTTGAGGTCCAAACGAATTCTCTGTTGTGGGACTCCCTACCTACATAGACCAGTTGGTTCTTTGGAAGGAGATTAGAGTATACTTCAAAGAAGGCAATGGCACCCCACTCCAGTATTCTTGCCTGGAAAATCCCATGGATGGAGGATCCTGGTGGGCTACAGTCCATTGGGTCGCTAAGAGTCAGACACGACTGAGTGATTTCACTTTCACTTTCATGCATTGGAGAAGGCAATGGCAACCCACTCCAGTGTTCTTGCCTGGAAAATCCCATGGATGAAGGAGCCTGGTGGGCTACAGTCCATGAGGTTGTACTGAGCTGGACATGACTGAAGTGACTTAGCTGTAGGGTATACTTATTTTTAAAAAATTTCAGGTCATCATAGTTCATCTTTTTTTTTAATTAAAAAAATACATATATTCATTTATTTGGCTATGTCAGGTCTCAGTGCAGCACTCTGACTCTTTGCTCTGTTGTGCAGGCTTCTCTCCAGTTGCAGTGCTTAGGCTCCAGAGCACATAGGCTTAGTAGTTGGGGACAAGAGCTTAGTTGTCCCGAGGCATGTGGGATACTAGATCTCAGCTCAGTTCAGTTCAATTCAGTCACTCAGTCATGTCTGACTCTTTGCGACCCCATGAATCGCAGCACGCCAGGCCTCCCTGTCCAAGTTCACTCAAACTCACGTCCATTGAGTTGGTGATGCCATCCAGCCATCTCATCCTCTGTTGTCTCCTTCTCCTCCTGCCCCCAATCCCTCCCAACATCAGAGTTTTTTCCAATGAGTCAACTCTTTGCATGAGGTGGCCAAAGTACTGGAGTTTCAGCTTTAGCATCATTCGTTCCAAACAACACCCAGGACTGATCTCCTTTAGAATGGACTGGTTGGATCTCCTTCAACCAGGGGTCAAAGCCACATCCCCTGCATTAGAAGGCAGATTCTTAATCACTGGACCACCAGGGAAGTCCTGGCCAATGATTATTAAAATGAGATTTTGGTGGGATATACTTCTAACCCTCATTTCTCATACATATCACCACCAAAGCCAAAGACCTGAATCTCCTCCAGCTTTCACAATTCTGGGGATTGAAAACATTAGCCAGGTCAACCTTCTGGGTTTCTTCAGAACTGGAATGAGAATGGAATACACTGTCCCTTGTCTCGTGGTTTTGAAATAAAGAACTTTCTTACTCCAACACACGTTTAGGACAGCAAAGGTACATTTTTGTCCTTTCAGCTTCACAGAGCCTCTAGATTTATATTCCTATTATAATGCTAAATATACCTCTGAATTTACATTTTAAAGTTGTCCTTACAGTGCTGTTTTCTTATAGCTTGACTCTGGGGAAAAGATAAATGTGTGTCAATTTGGATAAGCCTTATTTGCATGTCAATCTTAAATAATGGATGGAAGGGCAGTTAGAAAACCCTGCCACCTTCCTCTAAGATTTCTGAGGTGTCATTATGTCTGACCCGAAGAGCCAGGACATAGTGCTTTGAATTAGTAGCTGATGCGAAAAAGAAACAAAGAAATTGGATTTGAGAGGTCAAAGAGTTTTGTGGAAGTGAATAATAGATGTGCATTGTCCCATAGTGTAACCACGAGCCACATTGCTTACTTAATTTAAAATGAGTAAAATAAATTAAATTGAAAAATTCAGGCCCTTAGTCACACTGCTGCTGCTGCTAGCCACTTCATAAATATTTAATAGCCATATGTGGCCCATGGCTACTGTATTAGAAAGTTTGAATTTGAAAGAATTTTCATCATCACAGAATATTTTAGAATGAAATGAAATAAATTTAGTTTATAAAATAATTCCATGATTTAAGGTGGAAAAGTAGTAACCTATGTACCATTTTTAATGAATAAATAAAACTGAGAGTGATAATTAATTCTTTTCAGGAGAAATTTGGCCTCTCAGAGCAGACATGTTTGGGGAAAAAATGTGCTCCATGAAAACAGTTAAGTTTGGACACTTAAGGCAGTCAATTTTGGTTGACAACTGAGATGGCAAATCAGAACTTGAAGTCACCGGTCTACTACATTAAACAGCTGCAAATACACACACATACATGCACTTGTGTACACACACACACACCCCTACGCATCCATGCACACATCCAAACTCTTAGCTTTTTTCCATGTTTATATAAGAAGAATTCAGCATAAATGAAGGACATGACTTTATTTTATATTGATTTTAGTGAATAAGTAATTTCATTTATTTGAAATTTCAACATTTGTGGTAATTTGGGGGAAAAATTGATTGTCAAGTTTTTCCAGATAACACCTTTGTATTTTAAGTGTATGACATAGTTTTGAGACTGAAAATACAGCAATTGCATAAAGCCTTACCATTTAACTCTATCGAGCATTAACTGAAAATAATCTTAAAATTATCTTTTGTTGTGTCTCCACTCCCCCAAAACTCTCCAGGATATGTGTGGGTGACAAATCAGGCAAGAAAAATTATCTTCACTAAATACTCCTTGGTTGAATGCCTGACTTGCAGGGGGGCCCATTCTCTGGAAAAGGCCCTAAAATGAAGAAGGAAGCCCTTTGTGGTTGTTTCTTTATTACATGTGTCCCAGCAAATTGCATAACAGAATGATTCTGACATGGACAGTTGACACAGAGTGGACAGATAAAATTCTCTCTTTGAAGAATTGATAAAACATAAAGAGATTTAAAACTTGACTTCAGAGTCAGGTCACATTAATGCATATTTTCTTGTGGCTAATTATCTTAATATACTGATGTTAAAATCTAGTTTCTTCTTTTAGAAGCTCTGTTTGATAAACTTTTTTTTAATTTCCAGAGATAGGCACAATGTTTTTTTTTTAATAAATATATAGATATGTATTTATATATAAATAGAATATATATATTGATTTGCAAAGCTCTATAAAACATATATATATATATATGTGTGTGTGTGTGTGTGTATGAAAAAACATGTATATTTTTCTTGAGCAAGTCAACCTTGGTTTTTTCTAGACCTTTGAGAATCAAAATTTATTTAAATTCCACTGTTTAGTTCAGTAGTAGCAAACCCTGAGGCTCTGTGCAAAAGAGGGCACACAAATAAGTGAATCAGACCTGGCTGAGACTGAAAAATGGAAGAGAACCTGTCCAGTGTGATGGGGAAGCTCCAGATTTTCCATATAGCAATGTAAACCTGCAGTGATGATCCTATTGACCAATGTTTATCTTTTATTTTTTACATTAATGACACACCATCAAACTTCCTCCCTTTCCAAATATTTCTATTTGGGTGGCTTCCAAAATTTTACAACCAAAGTGTAAACCAAAGAGACTTTTAAAAAGCAAAGCTACTTTCATTGTCTCTTATCTATAATATACTTTCATGATATTTGATTCCCATAAATATTTTAGTAAACTGAATTATTCTATTTATTTTTATTGTATAAATTCACTGAGTACTGCTGATTATTTCAGGTTTTGTTCTAGGGGATGTGTACCCTTCCTAATTATGTGTACAATTTTTACATTGATCAAAGTTCCCTCTACTTCTTCTGTCACTGATTGTCCTAATAGAATCAGTAACTACTCATAGAGTAACTGACACCAGCTTTAATACATAGTAAGTTTATTCTATAATAATGGAAGTTAAAAGGGAGAAAGTAGAGAGATATTTGCCTAAATTTGGGAAGAAAAATATAATTACATATTTAAAAGGGCCTTTAATAACTTTTACTTCCAGTAAGCAAAATTAAGTTCAGTTCAATCGCTCAATCGTGTCTGACTCTTTGCGACCCCATGAACCGCAGCATGCCAGGCCTCCCTGTCCATCACCAACTCCCGGAGTTCACCCTAACTCACGTCCATCGAGTCAGTGATGCCATCCAGCCATCTTATCTTCTGTCGTCCCCTTCTCCTCTTGCCCCCAATCCCTCCCAGCATCAGGATCTTTTCCAATGAGTCAACTCTTCGCATGAGGTGGCCAAAGTACTGGAGATTCAGCTTCAGCATCAGTCCTTCCAGTGAACACCCAGGACTGATCTCCTTTAGGATGGACTGGTTGGATCTCCTTGCAGTCCAAGGGACTCTCAAGAGTCTTCTCCAACACCACAGTTCAAAAGCATCAATTCTTCAGCATTCAGCCTTCTTCACAGTCCAACTCTCACATCCATACATGACCACAGGAAAAACCATATCCTTGACTAGACGGACCTTTGTTGGCAAAGTAATGTCTCTGCTTTTGAATATGCTATCTAGGTTGGTCATAACTTTCCTTCCAAGGAGTAAGCGTCTTTTAATTTCATGGCTGCAGTCACCATCTGCAGTGATTTTGGAGCCCCCCAAAAAAAGTCTGACACTGTTTCCACTGCTTCCCCATCTATTTCCCATGAAGTGATGGGACCGGATGCCATGATCTTCGTTTTCTGAATGTTGAGCTTTAAGCCAACTTTTTCACTCTCCTCTTTCACTTTCATCAAGAGGCTTTTGAGTTCCTCTTCAATTTCTGCCATAAGGGTGGTGTCATCTGCATATCTGGGGTTATTGATATTTCTCCCGGAAATCTTGATTCCAGCTTGTGTTTCTTCCAGTCCAGCATTTCTCATGATGTATTCTGCATAGAAGTTAAATAAGCAGGGTGACAATATACAGCCTTGACCAACTCCTTTTCCTATTTGGAACCAGTCTGTTGTTCCATGTCCAGTTCTAAATGTTGCTTCCTGACCTGCATACAAATTTCTCAAGAGGCAGGTCAAGTGGTCTGGTATTCACATCTCTTTCAGAGTTTTCCACAGTTTATTGTGATCCACACAGTCAAAGGCTTTGGCATAGTCAATAAAGCAGAAATAGATGTTTTTCTGGAACTCTCTTGCTTTTTCCATGATCCAGCGGATGTTGGCAATTTGATCTCTGGTTCCTCTGCCTTTTCTAAAACCAGCTTGAACACCAGGAAGTTCACGGTTCAAGTATTGCTGAAGCCTGGCTTGGAAACTTTTGAGAATTACTTTACTAGCATGTGAGATGAATGCAATTGTGTGGTAGTTTGAGCACTCTTTGGCATTGCCTTTCTTTGAGATTGGAATGAAAACTGACCTTTTCAACTCCTGTGGCCACTGCTGAATTTTCCAAATTTGCTGGCATATTCAGTGCAGCACTTTCACAGCATCATCTTTCAGGATTTGAAATAGCTCAACTGGAATTCCATCACCTCCACTAGCTTTGTTCATAGTGATGCTTTCTAAGGCCCACTTGACTTCACATTCCAGGATGTCTGGCTCTAGATGAGTGATCACACCATCGTGATTATCTGGGTCGTGAAGATCTTTTTTGTACCATTCTTCTGTGTATTCTTGCCACCCTTTCTTAATTTCTTCTGCTTCTGTTAGGTCCTTACCATTTCTTTCCTTTATTGAGCCCATCTCTGCATGAAATGTTCCCTTGGTATCTCTAATTTTCTTGAAGAGATCTCTAGGCTTCCCCATTCTGTTGTTTTCCTCTATTTCTTTGCATTGATCGCTGAGGAAGGCTTTCTTATCTCTTCTTGCTATAGGACACATTTATTACCTACATATTTTAGGTGATGTTCAAGTGAAAGTGCTAGTTGTGAGGTAATCAATGTTTCTAATTTTTGAGCAGTTTGATGGTACCAATGGACAAAATATTCCTACATGTCATTTTTATAAATAACCTAAGATGTATGGTCTCCAGTTAATTTAGTGCAAGTATTAATATTATTCTTATTTTTATGTGCTAATTTCTGTAATCATTCTAATTGAAATGTATAAAAAGATAGAAGGAGAAATGTAGAAACTTGAAACTGTACCAAGAAATTTTTATTTTTCTTTTTTGCTCTTGGAACAGTATTTGATGTTGAATACAAACAATGGAGATGAATTTGAGGAAACACAGGGAGATAGTGAGGGACAAGGAAGTCTGGCATGCTGCAGTTCATGGCATTGTAGACTTGGACACACGGAGTGACTGAACAATAGCAAGGGCTCATAATATTGCTATAAGTATTTACTTAGATCTAACATAGACTATAACCATGATGCAGATTATGAAAATATGATTTTTTTTTTTTTTTGACAGAGCAACATGTTCCAAGTCATGTCTCTCTCTATTGGTGTCCTTTAATTCTTTCTGTATACTTCTGTTTTCTTCAGTAGAACATTGGTAGGGTTCAGTTAAATTTACACCACTTTGACATATTGATTATTTTTATTTAAGGTTACTTAAGAAACAGCTGGTGACCATTCTCTCTCTCTCTCAAAGCAGAAAATAAATCTCCATGTGAAGACATCCTCCCTATACCGGGAATTCTCCTGGTATAGGGAGTATCCTTATCACCAGAGACAGGGAATTCATGGCCAAAAATGCTGTATGAACAAACTTTGTTACTTCATTAATTTGCTAACCCAAGTAAATATCTTTGGCAATTTCCTTCCTTCTCTTTCGTTTGTTCTGCCTTTTTGGAACTTTTTTTGTATGTGTTTTTAATGGGCCAATTTATTTCTTTTCTAGAGATATTATGTTGTCTTTTGCTCTACCTTCTGGAAGTTTTCCACATGTTTATCATTTAAACCTTAAACTGAGCCTTTTTATATCTTCTACTACCCTTTTAGTACCCAAGAGCACCTCCCTTCTATGTTTTATATATTCCTTTGTGGTGAGCCTGTGCCTCTTGTCTATAAACTTCAAGAGTTTCTCAGGGTTTTTTTCTCCTTTTTTTAGGACAGATTGTACAGGTGACTGGAGTTAGGTATCCCCCCTTTCCCCCAATTTGGTTCTGAGTACAGTGGGGTTTGGATCTGGTTAATTAGTTTCTCCAGAGGCCCAGACCTTGTTAAGAACAGAGCAATGAGGCAGGTTTCAAAATGATTTCTTTTCCTCTCTCCTTGCTGGAAGCTCTAGGAGATTTTCCTCCATTATTTACAATTATCTTGTGGTTGAGCTCCTGAAGGTAAAACTCAAAAAAATGTGGAAGTCTCCCTGATTATGTATCCTGGAGTTCTGTACTCTCAGAGTTATCTTTCCTCTAGAAATCAGTCATTTCCAGTTTGATTTGTCTTACTTCTACTCCCAGTCGCACCAGTTCCAGGTTTCTGCAGCTGTTTCTGCTCTTGCATTTTGCCTCTGGTAAGCTGTGATATTTTCCTTTTTTATATATATTGTTTCATGGTTGCAGTGTGTTTTCTTACTTCTGATATACATATTATATATAAACACACTCAGAGAAAAAGTTTCTTAAATCTAGAAAACCAAAACTTGTTTAAAATATCACTAATGCTTCAAATAAAACTCTTAAAAATATAATCATACTCCTCAATTTAGTCCCATGATTAATTCTTGTTTATTTTTACTTTGTGTTAGAAGCTCTATGAAGCCATTGGCTTTTTGTAATTAGAGTTCTATACATTCTTACCTAGTTCAAATCAGAAGTTTAGGGTGATTATAATTATTTAAATTTGTCCTTTTTCTTACATGAAGGACAACTGTACTTCCAACATCCTGTTTTTTGTTTTTTACTTTTAACATTATCTGCAAATGTCTGAAGGCAGATAGGTAAGAGTCTGAGTGGATTCTGAGTTGTTTTCAGAGTTATGCTTTTTTATAAAGTGTCAAGTTGAGTCAATATACATAAATTATATTCTTATACACTTGAAAAAACAATTAGAAAAAATATTTTTACATAATACATGTTCTAAAGCAAATTAACACCAATATCTCCAGAATTCTCTGGTGGCTCAGAGGGTTAAGAATCTGCCCACAATGCAGGATACCCAGGTTTGAACTCTGGGTTGGGAAGATCCCCTGGAGAAGGAAATGGCTTCCCACTCCAATATTCTTGCCTGGAGAATTCCATGGACAGAGGAGCCTGGTGGGTTATCATCCGTGGGGTCGCAGAGTCAGACATGACTGTCTGACTAATACAAAGCACATGCAAGACATCTACAGAGAAAATGCTAAACTATTCATGAGGTTAAGTAAAAATCTAATTAAATGGGAGTTGGATGGGTGCCATGTTTAGGGACTGCAAATTTACTTAAAATCATGAACCAATAGTTGCAAATAATTTTTGATGTTTCATGACAGTATTCAATGTGAAGAATAGTCCCAAATAGAAAAAGAACAAAATAGAGGAAACAAAGACTAGGCAAGGAGGATGAATTAAGATAATTACATACATATGTATATATATATATATATATATATATATAAAGATAACCATAAGATAAGATAATTACATACATATATATAAATATAACCATAAGATAAGATAATTACATACTTATATATATATATATAAAGATAACCATAAGATTTGTTTGCAAATAAAATGTAGTTTCAATAAACATGCCTTGATTGTTTACTTAAGAGCAACAAGAATAGTGATTGACCATACAGAATCTTCTAATCTTCTTTGCTGGAGCTTTTCATAAGAAATGATAAATTGGAATTTTTAAAGCCTCTTGAGGCTAGGAAGCTGAGCCAAGTACTTCTCATCAAACTTCATTTGCAATACCAATATAGTTTGGTAAATTTTCTCTTTCTAAGGTTCTTAAAATATCCTGAGGTTCTTGCACCTTCCAGGAAATGACTTTGCTTACTCACCTGGTAAGGTTGTCAGAAACCCTATAAGCAAGGCAGTAGGCTATTTCTTCAAGAGGTTTTGTTGTTTCCAAAAAGTAAATCTTAGTCCCTGTCGAGTCATATCTGGGTCTACACATATCTTTCTCAAGTAAGACATTCCAGTCAAAGCTTTGGTAATATGACCGATGATTACCACCTGTGTCCTTTATAAGACCAGACTCTGATTGAACTCATGAAAACAGATATTGCCATGAAAATAAAAACATTCATTGTGACTTTCTGAATTCTTGAGGGACCATGCAAGGATAAAAATGTTTCATCTTTGTTTACAAAGGTTTCTTTTGTTAAACGGATTTAAGTCATGTCTGACTGACCCCATTGACAGTAACCCACCAGGCTCCTATGCCCATGGAATCATGGGGGTGATTGTAGAGGAAGCACTGCATTTTATTAATACACTTTTATAAATATCAGATTCTAGTGCTGTTAATTATCTTTGTATTATTATTATTATTATTATTATTATTATTATTTTTGTAAACTAGACTGGATCCTAAACTCTTCTAGTTTTCTCAAATATTTAGTTACAACTCTCCAAACTAACATTTCCAATTTTTCTCCCACCTTTCTGACTAAAACTGCCTTTTTCTAAAGCAATACATACTAAAGGTGGGCAACTTGATATAAACTTCAGAAAAATCATCACAACACTTAACAGAAAGTCTATTTAGAAAATCTTCATGGCTGTTGCTATGTGATCCACTCAGAAAGACCACTAGAGACTAACTGCAAACCAGGAAAATCTGTCAAATTACCATTATCCTCTCTCACACTATTTGAAGAATGATTCAAAGCTGATACCTGGAAGTTTTTTGGACTGGTCACCCTCAGAACTCAGAAACTGAATTATAGTTTGCTACAGTCATTAACCATTATTCTTCTTCATTTCCATAGAAATGGCTTATTAAATACCTGATTCTTTACAATATAGACTTTACTTTGGGAGTCCCAGTGCATCACCACCTCCTAAAGTAATATATAACTCTTTGACTGAATTGACCTATTTCAAGATTAAATCAGTGAAGTATTGGAGTGATATACCAGTATTCATAAAAAAATATGAATCTGTATTTTAGGCTTTAAATATACTACCTCTTGTTTTTAAGTCTTTTGTTTCTATTTCCATGTTAGCAGAGCATACCATTCTAAAATATTTTGCCACTGGAACCATCAGAGTCATTCTTAGCTGTCAGACAACACAAACCCACTAACTAAGACACTCTATATTAAGCTGCTAGGGTATATGAGTTTTAAGTTTTGAGGTCCTTGTACTATATTAATACATATTCAGCAGCTTTATCAGAATCAGACCAGAAGCAAGTCTGATCTCATTTAGCAATATTTCTGACATTGAAATATGATGAACTGACAGCACAGGAAACAGTAGTCATATTTCAGCATTGAATAAGAAAGCACTTGAGGAAAAGATTGGTTGCCTTTAACATTCTTTAATTTCTTTTAAGTCTTTGAACATTTTGAGTTGTACATAATCTTATAAGAGAAAAGTAATCAAAATCCTAAGAAAATTTTGGATTTACTTCAAATTGTAGAGACTAAATAGTGTAAAGGAATGAAGAGAAAAGAAAGTGACTAATTATTCCAGAATTACATTTCCAGTGCTGTATCCAGGGCTCTTTAAAATAGCAGGCAGACATCTGATTGAGAGGAAAATAAATTTTTCCTTGTAAACTTCAACATTTGATGTCCAGTGAAAAGACAAAGTAGGTTAACATCTCAGTCTTCTTCGAATGACTAATGACAATGTCAGATCCATTTTAGAAGGAGATATCACTGTCGCTAAAGTATCTTGAGCCATTTTATTGGAAATATACAAAGAAAAGCAGTGATCAAGGTCACCATTTACTGTGGACACAAAACAACATAATGACATGGACTATTGGAAGCTTCAACATATTATCATGCAGGAAAAACTGAATTATTGAGAACAAGAATACTGAGAAGCATCAGAAATCAAGAAGAGTAAGTTTAAAATGCTAGACTAGCATATTTGGAGCATCGAAATCTTCATTTTTGCCAAGCAGATATGTAGGAGTAGTAAATTAATCACAAACACACTGTGCATTACTTGGTTTTAATACTGGTTAGTGTCTGTTAATCTTAAGTAACATTTTTGGTTAGACACTTAAAATGAGCACAAAAACCTGTGGTACACGTCGCCTGTTCATTGGACAGTGACTGCTACTGCTACTAATTCACTTCAGTCGTGTGACCCCATAGACAGCAGCCCACCAGGCTCCCCTGTTCCTGGGATTCTCCAGGCAAGAACACCGAAGTGGGTTGCCATTTCCTTCTCCAGTGTATGAAAGCGAAAAGTGAAAGTGAAATTGCTCAGTCCTGTCGGACTCTTAGCGACGCCATGGACTGCAGCCTACCAGGCTCCTCCATCCATGGGATTTTCCCGGCAAGAGTACTGGAGTGCGGTGCCATTGCCTTCTTCCTTGGACAGTGAAGTCTCAGGCTATTAAGGATAATCTCATACATTGAAGAGGGGAAAATACAAATAGAAACTTAAGGGAAAGAACAAAATCATATTAATGAGTATAAGCACCAGATATGGTAAAATGAGAGGATCTTTGCAAATAATTTATTAATAGAAAAAGAAAGGACATAGACTTGTATTATATTTTTTGACATAAAATTTTCACATTAAAGTATATTTGCTATTATTCCAGTTCTAGACCTAGACTTATGAATAGTCTTAATTGTTTTAGGGATTAACAATTTTGAGAAGTTTGTTTAAAAATGCTTTACTGAAATTTAATTAGTTATTTATTTTTTATTGTTGATGTTCAGTCACTAAGTTGTGTCTGGATCTTTGCAACCTCATGGACTGCAGCATGCCAAGCTTTCCTGTCCTTTACTATCTCATGGAGTTTGCTCAAATTCATGTCTATTGAGTCAGTGATGCTATCTAGCCATCTTATTCTCTGGCACCTTCTTCTCCTTTTGCTTTCCATCTTCCCAATATCAGAGTCTTTTCCAATGAGTTGTTGTTTAAGAAACTGATAAAATAAATCCAAAAATATTAAAAAAAATTTAATTTCCATGTTTTAATTTTAATAGCTCCATTTCATTTAATTATTTGACATTTATCCAGAGATATTTAAATTTGTATAATAAATAGATTACTACAGCTTAAGGTTTTCTACTCATTTTTACTATATTTCAATTTAATTTCTTTATGGAGGAATACTATATATTTTCAGTGTTGCCCATCTGGTGTTGGAGAAGACTCTTGAGAGTCCCTTGGACTGCAAGGCGATCCAACCAGTACATTCTAAAGGAGATCAGTCCTGGGTGTTCTTTGGAAGGACTGATGCTAAAGCTGAAACTCCAGTACTTTAGCCACCTCATGCAAAGAGTTGACTCATTGGAAAACACTCTGATGCTGGGAGGGGTTGGGGGCAGGAGGAGAAGGGGACGACAGAGGATGAGATGGCTGGATGGCATCACTGACTCAATGGACGTGAGTCTGAGTGAACTCCAGGAGTTGGTGATGGACAGGGAGGCCTGGCGTGCTGCAGTTCATGGGGTTGCAAAGAGTTGGACACGACTGAGTGACTGAACTGAACTGAACTATATATTTTTATTTATTTTCATTTTTTATCCACTATTCTTTAGAATTGTTTAAATAATATTAATATATAGGGTGTACTTTTTGAAATTAATCTGATATGTAGTTTATATTTATCTATTTTATTTTACTTAATCTATTAATTTCCATTCTTTATACTTATATTTTTAGATAAATCCACAATGAATATATGCTAATACTTCATAAGATTTCAACAATCCAGTTTTTTAACTGAGTTAAAATTACTCCTTTATGTCTTTATTATTAAAAAAAAAATCCTTCAGAAAGATGTATCTAGTTTTAAACTGTAAAAATTGAGGTCTAAAATATTTTTAGATGTATTAATTTGACCTGATAATGTACATAAAAATCTATTAATAATATGCACAACAGATGAAAATTTTTTCATTTTGTCTTTCTTTCTTTGCAACATACCAAAACTTTAAAAGCTATTCAATGATTATATTTTAATATTTTTGATATATATGTTCTTGAGATTTTACTTTTATCAAAATTGTACATGTATAAAAAACTTTATCCCATAATACAAATTATCTTAATTGACAAACTCATGGTAAATAATTATATATCATTTAAAGGATGTTATTAATTTCTTTGTAGTGGGGACCCTTGAGTTTCTTTTGGTTAGAATAAGCTATGCTAACTATGCTAACAAACATAAATAATATTTAGCAAAACACATGGTTATTTATCTCTGTTGTAAATTCTTCCCTGGATCCAAGCAATTCTCTAGGGCAAATCCTTCAGTCAAAGACTCAGCAACCCAAATTGAGCAACTCCATGATTTCCTCCTTGTTAATCCTTACAAAACTTTTGACAGGAGTAGCAAAAACCTGAATAATTGAGCCTTTTACTGCCTTATCTCACAATGATCTACATTTCTCACCTTCACTGATCTATATTTGGTGATCTTTTATTGGTCAGTATTTTCCATAATTTTGTACAGCTTATAGTAGGGCTGAAAATACAGCTACTTTGTTTTTTCATCTGTTTTGGGAAACTAGTTTTCAATTAGAATGTGGAGTCTAATAAAACTAATATAATCATAAATTGTTAGATTTATATCTACCAGTTCAGTTGTTTCCTGTCTTCTTTCTTTCTTTCTTTCTTTTTTTTTTTTTTTTTTTTGATTATTTGAATATTTTTTGAAGGTACACCTCACTTATTGGCTTTACAACTGTATCTCTTTAAATTATTTTTCAGAGGTTTTTATATTCTTAAATTGTCCATCTTCTTAGAATTCAGTATGTAAATTTGAAACCACATAGGCCCATTTGGCATCCCTAACCCTACCCACAGAGAAGGTGATGGCACTCCACTCCAGTACTCTTGCCTGGAAAATCCCATGGAAGGAGGAGCCTGGAAGGCTGCAGTCCATGGGGTTGCTGAGGATCAGACACAACTGAGCGACTTCACTTTCACTTTTCACTTTCATGCATTGGAGAAGGAAATGGCAACCCACTCCAGTGTTCTTGCCTGGAGAATCCCAGGGATCAGGGAGCCTGGTGGGCTGCTGTCTGTAGGGTTGCACAAAATCGGACACGACTGAAGTGACTTAGCAGCAGCAACTCTACCCCATTTCATCCTTTATGCTTTTGACATGATGAAAATAAACTTAATAAAAAAGTTTTCTTGTTTTGTAGCATCATAGTTGTAATAATGAAATCCAGAGGAAAATTTATTTTAAAATTTACCAGAAACTGGTCAGAGCTGATACTCCTTCATGAATATCAAAATCTCTCATTGGGATCATTTCCTTTCAACTTGAAAAACTGTCTTTTGTGTTTCTTGCATTGTAGGTCTCCTGGTTACATATCTGTTTATTTTGTTTACCTGAAAATATATTTATTTGTCCATTCCTAAATAATTTTTTTCTGGATATAAAATTTTGAATTTACAGTGTTTTTCTTTAATACTTTAAAGATACTGTTTGTTTTCTGGCCTCTCTTGTTATTGATGAGAATTAATGGTCAATAGGGTTGTGGTTCCCAAGTATATAAAATTATTTCCCTCAACTAATTTCAAGACATTATCTTTGGTTTCCAGTATTTTGACTGTGATGGGCCTACACATGGTTTTCTTTATATTTACCTTTCTTGGTGCCTGCTGCACTTGTTCAATATATAGACTTATTTCTTTCACAAACTTGTGACAATTTAGGGTCATCAATTCTGACATGCTCTTTTTCTCTCTTATTGTTGTTCAGTTGCTAAGTTGTGACTCTTTGTGACCCCGTGGACTGCAGCACACCAGGCTCCTCTGTCCTATACTGTCTCCTGGAGTTTGATCAAATTCCTGTTTGTTGAGTGGGTGATTCCATCCAACCATGTCATCCTCTGCTGTCCCCTTCTCCCTCTGCCTTCAATCTTTACCAATCTTTCCCTTTCTCTCTACAGAACTCTAATTACACATATGTTGGATTTATTAATATTGTCCCAATAGATTGCTGTGACTTTTCATTTTTTTTTCAGTGTCTTTCTGTCTCTATTTTCACAAAGAATAATTTATACTGAATTATCTTCAAGTTTGCTGATTCTTTTTACTGACAACTCCATTCTGCTACAGAAAGTGAAAGTGAAGTTGCTCAGTTGTGTCTGACTCTTTGCAACCCTAGGACTGTAGCCTGCCAGGCTCCTCTGTCCATGGGATTCTCCAGGCAAGAATACTGGAGTGGGTTGCCATTTCCTTCTCCAGGGATCTTTCTGACTCAGGGATCAAACCCAGGTCTCCCACATTGCAGGCAGACACTTTACCCTCTGAGCCACCAGGGAAACCCCCATTCTGCTATTAAACCTTATCTAATAATGTTTAAATTTCAAGTATTATGTTCTAGAATTCCTTTCTTGTTCATTTTTAAGTGTGACTTTTGTGCCAATGCTTCCTATAATAGCTGCTTTTACAAATCATTCTCTGATAATTTAAAATATCAAGATTGATTTTTATTGATTTTATTTTCTCTTAAGGGGGTAAATTTACCTAGTTCTTCATATATCTCTGGATTGTATACAAAATGCTGTGTTGTTTAAGCTTTGATCCTATTCAATGTCTCCCTTGGGTGTTTCTATTATGGTTTTATCTGGCTATTAACTTGGTTGTGCAAAACTGAAAATTCTGTGTTGTGTAGGAGCTCACATCTCATTTAAGTCTGCCTTTTCCCTTTAGCTGAGTTTTTTATAGTCTGCCTATGTATAATGGCACTGGGGTCAGAAAGAGATTTGCACACTACATGTATATAAAAGTTTGGCTCCTCTTTGGCTCTCCATAGCAGTGAAAGTGAAAGTTAAGTTGCTCAGTCGTTTCCGACTCTTTGCCACCCCATGGACTGTAGCCCACCAGGCTCCTCCATCCATGGGATTCTCCAGGCAAGAATACTGAAGTGGGTTGCCATTTTCCTTCTCCAGGGGATCTTCCCAACCCAGGGATTGAACCCAGGTCTCCCACATTAGAGGCAGACGCTTTAACCTCTGAGCCACCAGGGAAGCCCAGCACCCTCCGCCCCCCTCTCAGTAGTTGCTCTAATCTTTGTCCTCTTGCCTTTAAATCCCCGAAGACTGTGAGTCGTCAAGGTTATAACCAACCAATAAAAGATCTCTGCAGCAAGCCTACAGATGTAGGGAAAAAAAAAAAAGATGGATGGAGAAGGGGGCTGGTGGTGGAGTATGCCACATTCCACATTGCTGGTCATCCAAGATTTTCCTTCCTTCCATAATCTGCCTACTTTCGTTTAGATTTCAAAACCTTTAAGTGGTTTAGTGTACATTGCACATAGTTTATTGTTGTTATCTGCAAGACTTTTGGCCTGTTAGGAACTTGGCCACATTTAAAGTGGAAACCAGTGTAGACTTCTTTGTGCACAGAAAGGAAGGTAAACTGAATATTGATGTAAACTGAATATTGGTGACATTATTCCAAAACTTGATTCTATTTACCACAAAATCTTTTAGTAGAAGAACAGCAGTAGACATTCCTATTTAAGATAAATTGCAAGATAAAGTAGTTTTTTTTCCACTTAACTAACATTTGGTGAAGTGCACAGAAATAGATATTAAAGAAAACCTTGATACATTAGTACTCCATAGGACTGAATAAAGCCTAGTAAATTTTATCTAAAAACTGACAGATATTTATTGAATTTTCTAATTGAATTCACTAAGTATAAGTATCTAAAATATTAGATCAATACCACATTTTAATGTGGCAATTAATGTACTAAAATATGAGATAATTTTACTATGTAATTTCTTGAGAGCTCATTTTGATGTCTTTTACTGCAGATTTAGAACTGAAAGAATATGACTAGATCGTTCTGGTAGTAAGCCAGAGCTCAAAGCAAACATGACACCTCCTGGAATGAAATAGTGAGAATATTTTCCTGCAGACATAATAATTTCTCAGAGACAAGGAATTTTATTCAGTCAAATATAACTGATTAAATAGATAATCACAATTTTTTGCTAGTTTTTAAATATATGAAAAATTTGTTTTGTGGAAATGATGTTAATCATGAAGTAATATTTCATGAGGTGATATTAAAAGGAAAATTAACTTCTTATTAAAAATGAGATACATGTGACTTAATATAACAAATACCTTCAAAGTTGCCTCAATTTGTGTGTTCTGACAAAACAAACAAATTTGTTTTGTTTGTTTATATTAAAAGCTCTATAGAATACCCTTAATAGGGAATACAATTCACTGAAAAGAGCTAAAGTAAATCAAATTGGGAGACAAAGTAAAATGACATATTTGCTATAGAGAATTACAATATTTATTGAATCTAAAAGTTAGGTTTTTAAGGATGTTAAACATATTTATGGGCTTCCCTGGTAGCTCAGATGGTTAAAAAAAAAAAAATCTGTCTGCAATGTAGGAGATCTGGCTTAAATACCTGGGTCGGAAAGATCCCCTGGAGGAGGGCATGGCAACCCACTCTAGTATTCTTGCCTGGAGAATCCTAATGGACAGTGGAGCCTGGGGGGCTACAATCCATGGGATTGCAAAGAGTTGGACATGATTGAGTGACTAAACACACAGCATAGCAAACATATTTATAGGGAAAATAATACTTTTTTATTACAAAGATCAAATTTGCATTTGAAAAAACAAACTTAAGATTTCTTACATTTTAAATCATTTTCTTTTTTCCCAGTTTTTCCAGGGTCAGCATGTATTGATTATTGTTTTGAAATATAATTTTATTGTAGCTGTAAACTATTCACAAAAGAGTGCTTTATAGTATATAGTCACAACCTAAGAATTAAATGTAGCCATGAAGGGATATGTTTGCATTCTGGAGTTTCAGTTCCGTTCACCTCAGTTGCTCAGTCGTGTCCAACTCTTTGCGACCTCATGAATCACAGCATGCCAGGCCTCTGGAGTTTAACATCTACTAATACTTTATTTCTGAAAGTGGCTTAATAAAAGTGATAGCTCTTATCTATGCTACTTGGCTTCAATTTACCTCTTTTAGTTCATGGGATATTAAGTCAGACAGCTGTCTTAAGAAATTTATCCTACGAAATTTGTGAGGCCCACTTAAAACAACTATAACACTGTATAACTGACACACATATTGTTGATGCACACACACACACACACACACAATGGCAGAAAAATTCTGAGATGTTTCTCAATGATCCCTACTTTTTTGTGTTCCAAAACAGGAGCAACGGCAGCCCAGGCCATAATAAATACTTGCTTATGATGCTCATATCCTAACAGTCCTCAGAACCATTGAGTTTTGACCTAAAACTTAGGGCTTCTACTCATGTTTTCTTTATCGTTGTGGTTGATAGAGTAATGTCCATATCCTAATCCTCCATGATATGTTTATTGTGTGGAAACTGAGACTTTGCAGATGTGATTAAGGGCTTAATCTGGATAGGCCCAATGTCAACACAAACATTTTCATATGAGGGAAGTTGGTTAGGGGGTCAAAGTGAGTAGTAGACTACAATGTGATGGATAGAAGAAGTTGGTGTTATATGAAGGATGGATCATGAGTCAAGGAATGCAGGCAGCCTCTAGAACCTGGAAAAGATCAGGACATAATTCTTCCTTGAAACCTTTACAGGTAATACAGGCTTACAACATCTTGATTTTAGAGTTTTGATTTCCAGAGCTCTGGAAAAGGTCAGTTTTCATTCCAATCCCAAAGAAAGGCAATGCCCAAGAATGCTCAAACTACTGCACAATTGCACTCATCTCACATGCTAGTAAAGTAATGCTCAAAATTCTCCAAGCCAGGCTTCAGCAATGTGTGAACCATGAACATCCTGATATTCAAGCTGGTTTTAGAAAAGGCAGAGGAACCAGAGATAAAATTGCCAATATCTGCTGGATCATAGAAAAAGCAAGAGAGTTCCAGAAAAGCATCTATTTCTGCTTTATTGACTATGCCAAAGTCTTTGATTGTGTGGATCACAATAAACTGTGGAAAATTCTTCAAGAGATGGGAATACCAGACCACCTGACCTGCCTCTTGAGAAACCTGTATGCAGGTCAGGAAGCCACAGTTAGAACTGGACATGGAACAACAGACTGGTTCCAAATAGGAAAAGGAGTTGGTCAAGGCTGTATATTGTCACCCTGCTTATTTAACTTCTATGCAGAGTACATCATGAGAAATGCTGGACTGGAAGAAACACAAGCTGGAATCAAGATTGCTGGGAGAAATATCAGTAACCTCAGATATGCAGATGACACCACCCTTATGGCAGAAAGTGAAGAGGAACTCAAAAGCCTCTTGATGAAAGTGAAAGAGGAGAGTGAAAAAGTTGGCTTAAAGCTCAACATTCAGAAAATGAAGATCATGGCATCCGGTCCCACCACTTCATGGGAAATAGATGGGGAAACAGTGGAAACAGTGTCAGACTTTATTTTTCTGGGCTCCAAAATCACTGCAGACAGTGACTGCAGCCATGAAATTAAAAGAAGCTTACTCCTTGGAAGGAAAGTTATGACCAACCTAGATAGCATATTCAAAAGCAGAGACATTACTTTGCCAACAAAGGTTTGTCTAGTCAAGGCTATGGTTTTTCCTGTGGTCATGTATGGATGTGAGAGTTGGACTGTGAAGAAGGCTGAGCGCCAAAGAATTGATGCTTTTGAACTGTGGTGTTGGAGAAGACTCTTGAGAGTCCCTTGGACTGCAAGGAGATCCAACCAGTCAATTCTGAAGGAGATCAGCCCTGGGATTTCTTTGGAAGGAATGATGCTAAAGCTGAAACTCCAGTACTTTGGCCACCTGATGCGAAGAGTCGACTCATTGGAAAAGACCCTGGTGCTGGGAGGGATTAGGGGCAGGAGGAGAAGGGGATGACAGGGGATGAGATGGCTGGATGGCATCACTGACTCGATGGACGTGTGTCTGGGTGAACTCCGGGAATTGGTGATGCACAGGGAGGCCTGGCGTGCTGCGGTTCATGGGGTCGCAAAGAGTTGGACACGACTGAGTGACTGATCTGATCTGATCTCTGAAGAATAATTTTGTATTATCTTATACCACCAGGTTTAAAGTAACTTGTTACCACAATAGGAAACTAATAACAAGCAGCAACAACTCTTGCTGAACATATATATAACCTATGGACTAGAAAGTCTACTCACATTTATATATCCTCCAGACATTTTACCGAAAAACATGTCGTATAAATTTTATATCAGTAATATGTAAATATGAAAACTATAGATACATTGTAGGTCCATTAAGAAATCATGTGTTAACTCAGGAATATGCATAAAATGAAATGCTACAAATCAAAATAAAAACTATACTACTGATACATTCAACAACATGGATGATTCTTAAAAACACCACATTAAAAGATGTCAGGTCAAGGTGAATAAAGTAGGATTTCATTTATTTAAAAAAACTTTAGAAACAAAAATAATCAGTGGTATTAGAGGCAAGGATAATGGAGGACAATGTGTACTTACAGGAAGAACTATAGAGAGGAAATTTTACCTTAAAAAGGAACTGCAAGATATCTGGCTGGAACTGTTATGATGATGTTTCACTATAAGAATCTTATATAGTCACAATATATCGAAGCAATCAAACTTGGTGATCTGAGCTTTTGAAAGGAACATTTTAAAGTCTTTGCAACCCTAATTAAGGTGATTTGGAAGCAATAACTTTAATGTTGATCATTAAGCGTGACAGTAGATGGTAAACAAGAGATGCTGAGAAGCCCAGCGGTCCCTGCTGTTATTTCAAAAGTAATATGTTTGAAATAAAGTCATTGGGACTGGTTCTTCTGACAGGACAAGGTGATCTTGGAGGCAGGTAATAAAGCCTGTCAGAATAATTGGTCTTGTTTCCCCAGGTGTATCTTAATAATTAATTGGGGCTCAGCATTTATTGTTTCTTCTTCATTTTCCTAGGTCTCAGTTATCATGACATATAAAGTTTACTAGAGTAAAATAGAATTAATTGGAAAAACAAAGCAATCAATTTCAAATAATGTGATAAATCAATTGATCATAAAGTCACCAAATTATGTCTTGTTTACCAAGAAATAGCTGTTTTAAATTAGTTGAACTGCAGTTTTTGTGGCTTAAGATAAACTAAAAGCTTGGCATTATTTTTAATGGAATACAAAATTAAATTGTTTTCATACTCTTTAAATAAAAGAAGTTTCATGCTTTTAAAATGACTAGAACATCTAAATGCAATTACTGTTCCTTTTCATACATTTCTTATGAGAAAAACTATAAGGAGTTACATAAGCTTTGTTTTATTTTGCTTTTTAATAATATTTTAAAACAAATATTATCTTCCATTAGGGTTTTAAAATAGAATTAATGTTTGGAACTTATACTTTGTGATTGAAAGTTGTATTATACTACCAGATTCCAATAACTTACTTTGGAGATAAGTTTGATTATGTGAACTCTTTGGAAAGGAAGATTCTGTAGGAAAAATAGTCAAGTTGTGGGCTAAAAGTTCATTCAGTTCAGTTCAGTTCAGTTCGGTCACTCAGTCGTGTCTGACTCTTTGCGACTCCATGAATCGCAGCACGCTGGGCCTCCCTGTCCATCACCAACTCTGGGAGTTCACTCAAACTCACGTCCATTGAGTCGGTGATGCCATCCAGCCATCTAATCCTCTGTTGTCCCCTTCTCCTCCTGCCCCCAATCCCTCCCAGCATCAGAGTCTTTTCCAATGAGTCAACTCTTCGCATGAGGTGGCCAAAGTACTGGAGTTTCAGCTTTAGCATCATTCCTTCCAAAGAACGCCTAGGACTGACCTCCTTTAGAATGGACTGGTTGGATCTCCTTGCAGTCCAAAGGACTCTCAAGAGTCTTCTCCAACAAAAAGTTCATTAAACTAATTGTTTCAGGACTTTCGTACCCTATTTCAGCAATAGATTATGCCAATATATGATTGATATGTTCATTCAGTCAACAGATATGCATTGAAGTTGTATTATATCCATTTGTAAATCCTAAGTTCTCATTAATTTATTCATTTGACAAATAATACTTTAAACATCCTTTAAGCCATGGCAAAATAATTAGTATTGGATCAGCCCTTCACCATAAACAGTTATAATAAAAACATAAAAGGCAACGATTTTCAAATATTTTAGGGATTAAGCAAATGACAGTGAAAAACTACAGTCCTGGACAGAAAGGAAACATTTAATCCAGTTCTGCATTTTCTTTGGCTTCCTGCCTGCACTGATACACTTGACTGTGTCACATGAAAGTGGGGAGCAAGTGGACCAGAAGTAGTAGTCTGAGTAAGGAAAGTAGAAATCAGAATTCTTTGTTTCTTATGCTACTTGAATTTATGGAGTGTAAAGGAAAGAGGTGGTCAGAAGGGAAGACTGTGCTTATGCAAGATGAATTTTCATAAAACCTGGCAGAGAGTAGCTGCTGTGGCATTGAGAGCAGACTAGAGATACTACACAGTAAGCAGGACTGGGAGATGTTGGAATTCTGGCCTGATCAGGGTGGGTATATTTCATTGAGGAGTTCAGTTATTTAGTTGAGAACTCAGAAAAAATAGTAAGAATTATTACTCTAGAGTAAATAATACACTCTGGGACTAAGGTAAAATCAAAACTCTATCAACTCTAACAAATAATAAATCAAGTCTTAAAGGGTCAAGATGGTATGCCATAAATTTAGCTTCTTACCAAAACAAAACTCAAAGCTGTTAAATGAAATTACAGATCTTTTCAGTGTATCATGCAAATGTACAGCACAAAAAAAAATTTAAGTCATGTGAAGATGCAGAAAAATGTGAAATATAAATAATTTTTTTTTCAAGTTCAGTTGATGCAGACAGTACAATGACCTAAATGCTCATATTAGTGATCAAGGACTTTGAGTTCAGTTCAATTCAGTCACTCAGTCATGTCTGACACTTTGTGACCCCATGGACTGCAGCACACCAGGCTTCCCTGTCCATCAGGAATTTTAAATATATCCAAAATTCTTAATGAAAAGATGGATAAAGATAGTGAACATAGGATACAAACAAAGAAAATCATATATTGTTGATACCTTACAAAACAGGTATAAAGAGAGCAGTTTAAAAGTATAAGGGAAAAAAGTCACCAAGAGAGAAACATGCAAGCAATATGAGGTATACTCAGAAACAACAGAGTCCAGAATAGATGGGGCATTTTTAAACTAGCAAAAGGAAAATAAAAAGTAACAAAATCACAGTTAATCTATAAGTCATTACCCAGCATGAATATTTTAAGAACAGGAAAAACAAGCACATTTTTTTTTCCTGATGATTCAAAAATGAATTCATCTCCAGTAAATCTAGACTTAATGTAAAGAAAAACACAAATGAAGTCTTTGGTCTGAAGGAAAATGTTGTATATTCTTACAATTTACCAATTTAAATGAAGTGAATAAAATTTAATATTAAGCAATATTAGTAAGTTATTGATATTGTATTCCAAGATTAATCTTGTAAACTTGCAGAAGTGACATATATCACTTCCAGGAATGGATTATAAAACTATGCACATTATATCTTTTGAGGTCTCTATTTCCTTCAAACTATCTTCTGGGAGAGGTTAATCACCGCATTAGGCAGCTTTTGGAGAGACCTAGGCTTCTGATTGACAGAAATCTCTGGCCAGTGAAGAACTGAAGTCTGCTATCAGTCTTACAATTGAACTTGAAAGCAGATTATGCAACCCCATTTAAGCCTTCTGGTTATTGCAGTCCTGTCTGACACCTTGATGACACTACTCAGCAGTGGTCACGGGACTGGAAAAGGTCAGTTCTCCTTCCAATCCCTAAGAAAGGCAATGCAAAAGAATGTTCAAACTACTGTACAATTACACTCATCTCACACACTAGCAATGTAATGCTCAAAACTCTCCAAGCAAGGCTTCAACAGTACATGAACTATGAACTTCCAGATGTTTAAGCTGGATTTAGAAAAGGCAGAGGAACCAGGTATCAAATTGCCAACATCTGTTGGATTATCCAAAAAGGCAAGAGTTCCAGAAAAACATCTAATTCTGCTGTATTTACTACACCATAGCCTGTGACTGTGTAGATCAAAACAAACTGGAAAATTCTTCAAGAGAGGGGAATAACAAACCACCTTACCTGCCACTTGAGATATCTGTATACAGGTCAAGAAGCAACAGTTAGAACTGGACATGGAACAGACTGGTTCCAAATTGGGAAAGGAGTATGTCAAGGCTGTGTATTGTCACCCTGCTTATTTAACTTATATGCACAGTACATCATGCGAAATGCCAGGCTGGATGAATCACAAGTTGGAATCAAGATTGCCAGGAAAATATCAATAACCTCAGATATGCAGATGACACCACCCTTATAGCAGAAAGTGAAGAAGAACTAAAGAGCCTCTTGATGAAAGTGAAAGAGGAGAATGAAAAAGCTGGCTTAAAGCTCAGCATTCAAAAAACAAAGATCATGGCACCAGTCCCATCACTTCATGTCAAATAGGTGGGGAAACAATGGAAACATTCAGTTCATTTCGGTCACTCAGTCATGTCCAAAACAGAGCCCCATGAAATGCAGCAGGCCATGCCTCTCTGTCCATGGCCAGCTCCTGGAGTTTACCAAACTCATGTTCATAGAGTCAGTGATGCCATCCAACCATCTCATCCTCTGTTGTCCTCTTCTCCTGTCACCCTCAATCTTTCCCAGGATCAGGGTCTTTTCAAATGAGTCAGTTCTCGGCATCATGTGTCCAAAGTATTGGAGTTTCAGCTTCAACATCAGTCCTTCCAATGAACGTTCAGGACTGATTTCCTTTAGGATGGATTGGTTAGATCTCCTTGCAGTCCAAGGGATTCTCAAGAGTCTTCTCCAACACTACAGTTCAAAAGCATCAATTCTTCGGTGCTCAACTTTCTTTATAGTCCAACTCTCATTTCCAAACATGACTACTGGAAAGACCACAGCCTTGACTAGACAGACATTTGTTGACAAAGTAATGTCTCTGCTTTTTAATATGCTGTCTAGGTTGGTCATAATTTTTCTTCCAAAGAGTGACTGCCTTTGTATTTCATGGCTGCAGTTACCATCTGCAGTGATTTTGGAGCCCCCCCCAAATATTCTGCTACTGTTTCCACAGTTTCTCCATCTATTTGCCATGAAGTGATGGGACCAGATGCCATGATCTTTGTTTTCTGAATGTTGAGCTTTAAACCAACATTTTCACTCTCCTCTTTCACTTTCACCAAGAGACTCTTCAGTTCTTCTTCACTTTCTGCCATAAGGGTGGTGTCATCTGCATATCTGAGGTTATTGATATATTCTCCCGGCAATCTTGATTCCACCTCGTGCTTCATCCAGCCCAGAGTTTCTCATGATGTACTCTGCATATAAGTTAAATAAGCAGGATGACAAAATACGGCCTTGACATACTCCTTTTCTTATTTAGAAGCAGTCTGTCGTGGCATCTGGTCTCATCACTTCATGGGAAATAGATGGGGAAATAATGGAAACAGTGTCAGACTTTATATTTTAGGGCTCCAAAATCACTGCACATGGTGATTGCAGCCATGAAATTAAAAGACGCTTACTCCTTGGAAGGAAAGTTATGACCAACCTGGACAGCATATTCAAAAGCAGAGATATTACTTTGCCAACTGAGGTCTGTCTAGTCAAGGCTATGGTTTTTCCAGTGGTCATGTATGGATGTGAAAGTTGGACTGTGAAGAAAGCTGAGCACCAAAGAATTGATGCTTTTGAACTGTGGTGTTGGAGAAGACTCTTGAGAGTCCCTTGGACTGCAAGGAGATCCAACCAGTTCATTCTAAAGGCGATCAGCCCTGGGATTTTCTTTGGAAGGAATGATGCTAAAGCTGAAACTCCAGTACTTTGGCCACCTCATGCAAAGAGTTGACTCACTGGAAAAGACCATGATGCTTGGAGGGATTGGGGTAGGAGTAAAAGGGGACGACAGAGGATGAGATGACTGGATGGCATCACCGACTCGATGGACATGAGTTTGAGTGAACTCTGGGAGTTGGTGATGGACAGGGAGGCCTGGTGTGCTGTGATTCATGGGGTCACAAATAGTCGGACATGACTGAGTGACTGAACTGAACTGAACTGAACTGTTGTTCCATGAAAGTTCTAACTGTTGCTTCCTGACCTGCATAAAGATTTCTCAAGAGACAGGTCAGGTGGTCTGGTATTTCCATCTCTTTCAGAATTTTCCACAGTATTGTGATCCACACAGTCAAAGGCTTTGGCATAGTCAATAAAGCAGAAATAGATGTTTTTCTGGAACTCTCTTGCTTTTTCCATGATCCAGAAGATGTTGGCAATTTGATCTCTGGTTCTTCTGCCTTTTCTAAAACCAGCTTGAACATCTGGAATTTCACAGTTCACGTATTGCTGAAGCCTGGGTTGGAGAATTTTGACCATTACTTTACTCGTGTGTGAGATGAGTGCAATTGTGCAGTAGTTTGAGAGTTCTTTGGCATTGCCTTTCTTTGGGATTGGAATGAAAACTGACCTTTTCCAGTCCTGTGGCCACTGCTGAGTTTTCCAAATTTGCTGGCATATTGAGTGCGGCACTTTCACAGCAACATCTTTTAGGATTTGAAATAGCTCAACTAGAATTCCATCTCCTCCACTATTGTCCTTTGTAGTGATGCTTCCTAAGGCCCATTTGACCTCACATTCCAGGATGTCTGGGTCTAGGTGAGTGATCACACCATTATGATTATCATGGTTAATGAAGATCTTTTTTGTACAGTTCTGTGTATTCTTGCCACCTCCTCTTAATATCTTCTGCTTCTGTTAGGTCCATACTATTTCTGTCCTTTATTAAGCCCATCTTTGCATGAAATGTTCCCTTTGTATCTCTAATTTTCTTGAAAAGATCTCTAGTCTTTCCCATCTATTGTTTTTCTCTATTTCTTTGCACTGATCACTGAGGAAGACTTTCTTATCTCTCCTTGCTATTCTTTGGAACTCTGCATTCAAATGGTTAATCTTTCCTTTTCTCCTTTGTGGGTATATGTTTCCTTTTCTCCTTTGCTTTTGGGTTCTCTTCTTTTCACAGCTATTTGTAAGGCCTCCTCAGACAGCCATTTTGCCTTTTTGCATTTCTTTTTGTTGCGTATGGTCTTGATCCCTCTCTCCTGTACAATGTCACGAATTCCATCCATAGTTCATCAGCCACTCTATCTATCTGGTCTAGTCCCTTAAGTCTATTTTTCACTTCCATTGTACAATCATTAGGGGTTTGATTTAGGCCATATCTGAAGAGTCTACTGGTTTTCCCTCCTGCTGCTGCTAAGTCACTTCAGTCATGTCTGACTCTGTGCGACCCCATAGATAGCAGCCCACCAGCCTCCTCTGTCCCTGGGATTCTCTAGGCAAGAACACTGGAGTGGGTTGCCATTTCCTTCTCCAATGCATGAAAGTGAAAAGTGAAAGTGAAGTCGCTCAGTAGTGTCTGACTCTTCACGACCCCATAGACTGTAGCCTACCAGGCTCCTCCGTCCATGGGATTTTCCAGGCAAGAGTACTGGAGTGGGTTGCCACCGCCTTCTCCAGTGGTTTTCCCTACTTTCTTCAAAGTAGGTTTTCCCTACTTTCTTCCATTTAAGTCTGAATTTGGCAATAAGAAGTTCATGATCTAGCCATAGTCAGCTCTCCATCTTGTTTTTGCTGACTATAAGAGCTTCTCCATTTTTGGCTGCAAAGAATATAATCAGTCTCATTTTGGTGTTGACCATCTGGTGATATCCATGTGTAGAATCTTCTCTTGTGTTGTTGGAAGAGGGTGCTTGCAATGACCAGTGCATTTTTTTGGCAGAACTCTATTAGCCTTTGCCCTGCTTCATTCTGTACTCCAAGGCCAAATTTGTCTGTTACTTCATGTGTTTTTTGACTTCCTACATTTGCATTCCATTCCCCTATAATGAAACGGACATCTTTTGGGGGTGTTAATTCTGGAAGATCTTGTAGATTTTCATAGAACCGTTCAACTTCAGCTTCTCCAGCATTACTGGTAAGGGTGTAGACTTGGATTACCATGATATTGAATGGTTTGCCTTGGAAACAAACAGAGATCACTCTGTCGTTTTTGAGACTGCATCCAAGTACTGCATTTTGGACTTTTGTTGACTATGATACTTACTCCATTTCTTCTAAGTGGTTCTTGCCCACAGTAGTAGATATAATGGTCATCTGAGTTAAATTCACCGATTCCAATCCATTTTAGTCTGCTGATTCTTATGTTGATGTTCACTCTTGCCATCTCCTGTTTGATCACTTCCAATTTGCCTTTATTCATGGACCTAACATTCCAGGATCCTATGCAGTATTGTTCTTTATAGCATCGAGCCTTACTTCCATCACCAGTCACATTCACAACTGCATGTTATTTTTGCTTTGGCTCTGTCTTTTCATTCTCTCTGGAGTTATTTCTCCACTGATCTCCAGTAGCATATTTGGCACCTACCAACTTGGGGAGTTCATCTTTCAGTGTCCTATGTTTGCCTTTTCATACTGTTCATTAGGTTCTCAAGACAGGAATACTGAATGGTTTGCCCTTCCCTTCTCCAGTGGACCACATTTTGTCACACCTGTCCACCATGACCAGTTCAACTTGGGTGGCCCTACATGGCATGGCTCATAGTTTCATTGAGTTAGACAAGGATGTGGTCCATATGATTATATTGGTTATTTTCCTGTGATTGTGGTTTTCAGTCAGTCTGCCCTCTGATGGAGAAGGATAAGAGGCTTATGAAAGCTTCCTTATGGGATAGACTGACTGAAGGGGAAAATGGGTCCTGTTCTAATGGGCCATGCTCTGTAAATCATTAATCCAATTTTCTGTTGATGGGTGGAGCTTGTTTCCTGCCTGCTATTTACCTGGGGCCAAACTATGATGAAGGTAATGAAGATAATGGTGAACTTCCTCAAAAGATCCCATGCATGTACTGCTACAGTCCATGCCCCCAACCCTGCATCAGGCCACCTCTGACCCACGCCTTTGCAGGAGACTCCCAGACTCCCACAGGCATGTTTGGGACTGTATCCTGTGGGGTCACTGTTCCTTTCTCCTGGGTCCTTGTGCACAACATTCTGTTGTGCCCTCCAAAAGCGTATTTCCCAGTCATGTGTAATGGAAACATTAAGAGACTTTATTTTGAGGGGCTCCAAAATCACTGCAGACAGTAACTGAAGCCATGAAGTTAAAAGACGCTTGCTCCTTGGAAGAAATCTATGACCAACCTAGACAGCATATTAAAAAACGGACATTACTCTGCCAAGAAAGGTCTGTCGAGTACATCCATGGTTTTTCCAGGAGTCGTGTATGGATGTGAGAGTTGAATTATAAAGAAAGCTGAGAGCTGAAGAACTGATGCTTTTGAACAGTGGTGTTGGATAACACTGTTGAGAGTCCCTTGGACTGCAAGGAGATCAAACCAGTCAATTCTAAAGGAAATCACTCCTGAATATTCATTGGAAGGACTGATGCTGAAGCTGAAACTCCAATACTTTGGTCACCTGATGGGAAGAACTGACTCATTGGAAAAGACCTTGATGCTGGGAAAGATTGAAGGCAGGAGAAGGCGATGAGAGAGGATGAGATGGTTGGATGGCATCACGGACTAAATGGACATAAGTTTGAGCAAGCTCTGAGAGTTGGTGATGGACAGGGAATTCTGGTGTGCTGCAGTCCATGGGATCACAAAGAGTCATACATGGCTGAGCCACTGAACTGAACTGACACCTTGACTGCAACTACATGAGATCCTGAGACACAACTCAGTTAAGCTGCTGCTGGATTCCTGGTCCTTAGGAATTCTAAGATATAATGAACATTTGTTGTTTTTCAGTTGCTAAGTATAGAGGGAATTTGCTATTCACTGATAGTAGCTAATATATGACAATGCATTTTAAACATAGACAAAAGAGACAACTTACTTGAAAGCTGCAAACTACCAAAGGTCATTCATTAAGAAATAAACTGCATAACCCTATTAAAGAAATTAAATCATCAGAACTGAAATTAAAAAGTACTGTATTTTAAACTAAGTGAAAAGATTTTCAGCACTAAAACCCAGCAGTAACCTGGATTTCTGAATGAAACTTTTCTCTGTGTCCAGTTCTTTGTTCATAGTGAACAGATTCCTGCCTTCCTGACCTTCCTTGAGTTCCAAAGGGCAGATTCAAACAGTTGCTAATCAGGGAAGGGAGGTGATGCATAGACAAAGTAGGAGCAGCCAAGATATATTGAGGCAAGATTAAAGGAACCAGAAAAGCTCATTAAGATTAGGAGACCACCTAAGACAAGATTAAAGGCCTGCAGGCCCTGCACATACCTTAGTCTTAGCAGCAATTCTACCCTTGAACATTTGCTATAAATACTTACCAATTCCTCCATGGTTGGGACACGGTTTTTGAGAGCACAGGAGCATGCTTTGTTTGAGAGCAGCAAAGCATCTCTTGCCTGGCAAAGCAATAAATCTATTCCTTTCTACTTCACCCAAAACTCTGTCTCTGAGATTTGATTTGGCATCTGTACAAAATTAATTAACTTTTAGCATCAATGTGAGACATCCAAATTTATGGGTTACTACTAAAGTAGTGTTAATAGGGAACTTCATGGCTTACCATTATGTTTGAAAAGAAGGTCTTAAATCAGTAACCAAAGCTTCTGTCTTAAGAAATGAAAAAAAAAAAAAAAAAAGACAAGTTAAACCTAAAATAAAGAGGAAAAGGAAACAATAAAGAGTAGAGATTACTAAATATAAAACAAACAATAATCAGTTAAATTAGAAATTTTTACCTCAAGAACAATAAAATTGATAAAGATCTTTCCTGACTAAGAACAACAAAGACAATTTTAAATATCAGGAATGATAGAGATAATGTCACTAAAGATTATATAGACATTATAATGAATAATTTATTGGTATTAAATTATTCTCTATGTATTCATAAATCAAATTATTTTCTAATTCAACAGAATATACTTGCTAAATTACACTTCTTTCCTTAATAACTGTGACTAGTCACTTGGATGATTTAAGTAACATTTCCTATGTAAAATAATGATTCTTCATTTTTTAATCATATGTTACAAAAACTGTAAAGAACTTGCTTTAATTCAATTAATAAAATATAAAAAAATTGCTGTCACTACTATTTACAGAAGTTGTTAATCATGACAGTTACTACAAGAACAAAATGTGCATTTTTTATATTGCTGGACCAAAAGGAGAAGAAGCAGCTGGTTCATTCAGCTCAGTCTCTGTAGAGTGTGTCATATTGCTGATAGGTATATAGGAGATCAATAAACTTGTGGTGCATGAATAAAGATTTCTTGTGAGTAGGTTTAAATATGGTACATGGTCTTAATTTTTATAGGGGACATTTCTAACTTGTTCAAAGGAAAATATTTCTCATGATGATGCTTTCAAGTTTTAGAGAACTATGTTAAATTTCACCGAAAAATATAGAACAAAAAATATGTATACACTAAAATTATATGAGACCACTGTCATATTATTTTTGCAAAACTAGCAATGCAATTAGCTTTATGGAATCACATTTGCTTGGGACATGCATTGTCTTTTCCAAACATTCTTGAGTACTCCCAAGCAACTTTATGACCAAATATAGAAATAGTGTTTCGTGTTTAGTTCCTTGGCATAGCAACCTGCTTTCAAATATTATTTCAGTGGTGGCACTAGTGGTAAAGAACCCACCTGCCAATGTAGGAGACATAAGAGATGCAGATTCAGTCCCTGGGTTGGGAAGATCCTCTGGAGGAGGGCACGGCAACCCACTCCAGTATTCTTGCCTGGAGAATCCCGTGAACAGAGGATCCTGACGGTCTACCATTCTTAGGGTCAGGAGGAGTCAGACACAACTGAAGAGACTTAGCATGCAAGCAAGCACTGTAAAAGTACACTCTGCAAATGGAATGTGGGGGACATACCTGGGCATTTCTGTTTGATGGGGTAGTTAGCTTGACTACTTTAGGCTGAAATCAATGGCTTTTGGCAGTTATACCAAATAGATGGTTATTTGTTAATGCCAATCCTTTTTTTAAAGTATACTATGACATCAAGACATAATTGTCACTTTCATCCTTCTATGAGCTACATTCTTTTCCTTCCAGTCATTAGACATCTTTCCTTAGAGCACTCCTGCTAACCTCACTAACACTTTGTATTGATATATTAGTAGTTTGTATTTTGTGGTTGAGGAATACTATTCAATCTGAAACTGTGACAGTAACACACTGATGTCAAAAACGGTGACTCCTAATTGCTATTTATGGTTAGAGTGGTATTCAATTGTTTTAATGACAATTTTAAAAATTTCTTTAGTAATATAAAAATGGTAATTTTTATGCTGGTTAAACTTGTTGGAAATACAACTCTGAGTGGTTTATACTAAAATAAATATTTGTGACTTGAGTGTTAGGTAAATTTGTGAAGTACCAATATAAAAAATTGAGGAATATAAACAGAACACCTGTAGTCATTCTTGATTAGTTATTAAAGGCCTATCAAATCAAAAATTCTTATATAATGTTTTATGCTGGAGTCCAGATCCAGCAGCCTGGGAATCAGCCTGAAGGGGTGACAGTGTCTGAGGACAGTGATGTAGCCTCTGACTCAAGGTACGGGACTACATGTTTATTTCAAGCTTTAGGTTTTCTTTTATACTTTGACAAAAGCATTAGGTCAGAGGTTTGACATTTTTAGTTTTCCCAACCCAGATTTATTGTCTCTAGAAATCTTTGTTGTCCTACAAACAGAGTTCCTGCTTCAGCGATTCTCTCAGAATAGGCTTTACTATCTATTATCTACTTCTTCTTATGTATCCTATACTTAAGTTGTGATTACATTGTAACTCATGCTACATTCCTCAGTTTATTTCTTATCTTTCTAAATCCTGTTTTCCCCTAGCATCTTAAGATCGCTATCTCCTAAAAAGGCTTCTGCTGCTACTGCTGCTGCTAAGTTGCTTCAGTCGTGTCCGACTCTGTGTGACCCCATAGACGGCAGCCCACGAGGCTTCGCCATCCCTGGGATTCCCCAGGCAAGAACACTGGAGTGGGTTGCCATTTCCTTCTCCAATGCATGAAAGTGAAAAGTGAAAGTGAAGTCGCTCAGTCGTGTCAGACTCGTAGCGACCCCATGGACTGCAGCCCACAAGGCTCCTCCATCCATGGGATTTTCCAGGCAAGAGTACTGGAGTGGGGTGCCATTGCCTTTTCCGAAAAAGGCTTCTAGCTATTCTTAATTATTCCTAAACCGTAAGCTCAGCAAACTTCTTTTGCCATAAACATTCCCCTCACAAACAGGTCTCAGATAACAATCCTCCCCATGGCCTCAAGCTGCGGCCTATGTGCTCATCCTGGAACATTCTTTGTAAAGATCCTTGAACACATTTCAATGGTTACTTTATAGATTATTTTCTGGGCACAACTGCAGAAGGCTTTGTGCTTTCTCATGCTTCTCTCAAGAACAATAAGCACCTTAACATTATTTCCTGCTAACTCAACCGAAGAAAGGGAAGAACAAGTCAGAATCACAAAACCTAACTCCTTCATCCCGGACCGTGCCTGCAGGGTGAGGAGAGGGAGTTGGGGCCGTGCCTCCATTTTGTCAGTAATGCCTAACACGGCTCCCAACAGTTTTAAATTATCACACTACCATATGTGTTTCAGAGTTATGAGGCAGAGTCAAGGAAATATTTTGGTCCCTATCATAAGAGAATTGGGAGGCCATAGAAAGGATTTAGGCAAGAAAGTGGCATTATTGAATGTATATTTTTAAAATGATCTCTCTAGCTCTTCAAAGGAGAATATAATAATGCAATAGTGAAAAAGAAAATCAGTTCCTTAGTTTTCCTAGTAATCTACCAATACGATATTGGTAGATTTGGGCTAGAACAGTGGTTTTTAATGTGTTGTTCAGAAGTTTTGAAGAAGTTGGTCTGCTAGATTAAATTTTTTTTCAAAATAATAGAAAGATATGATTTACTTTTATTCCCTTTTGTAACTCACAATTGTGCAGTAGAATTTTTAATCTCACAAGTGTTCAATAGAGTTAATCAGAGCTACTAACATGTGACAGTCTAAGAGACTAAATGCAGAAGCAGAAACAAGACTGTAGTTATCTTCTGTTAAGTCAGACCAAAAAGATTTGTTAAAGTTTAAAACATTGCCTTTTTCCTCACTTACTTTTTGTTTTGATAAGAGCAGTTATTTTTAAATAATTACACAAACAAGATAAGTATTTACTATTGCTGTTTCCAAGTTGATATTTTTGATTCTCATTTTTGCTGTCCAGCATAGTAAATGCCAATTGCTCTAACACACTAAGCAAATGCTATTTGGGATCCTTAATCATTTTTAAGACTACATAGAGATCTTGTGACCAGAATGTTCAAGGTTTCCTGGACTAGTCTCTGCCAGTTAGAGCATTGCCCTCATAATTTTAACCTGTTAGTTAATATAAACTTATTTCCTGAGTTTGCTCAACATCTACATACAATCCCTCTATAATGCCTGTTAACTCTATCCCTAAACTTTTTGTCATAAGTATACAATTTCCATTGCTCCCAGTCCCATAGAATGAGAGGTCAGATATTTTAATAATGTCAAATTCCATTTTCATCCTCCTCTAAAAGAAAATGGGAAGGTTAAATTCTAAACTCCTCACTGTGATGGAGATTAATTTGTCCAATCAAATCCATTTTCCCTCTTATCACAGGAATATATGTCAATTGTAAATAAGAATAATCACCTTTGGTGACTGTGTATTGTAAGTGGCAGGACAGTCCAGTAAGCTAATCAGAGACTAATGACTTACTGGGAACTGTAACATTCAAAGAAAATAAACTACTTTCTTTAGCTTTTGTATTTCTGGGTTTTATTGTTTCAGCAGTTCTACTTGTATTGTTGCAATAAATGTTCTTGAGAAGTAATGTTTCTTCAAATAAATACTTAAACAAATAGAAGTTATACCAAAAAGTGTGCAGACATGCTGAAACTAAAAGGCTTTATAAACTTATTTTAATGCAAAAAAACAAAGAGAATGGAACCAAGTCTAGTATTAAAAGGATATATCAAAGATTGTATTAGCAGATTCAGACTTGAATTCTTATTAAAGATGGTCTGAATTTACAAAAAAAAAAACAAAAAAAAAAACAAACAAAAAAAACAAGCTGGAGATGCTTGTGAAGCACATTGGTCCTTTGATCAAAAAAAAAAAAAAATCTCTAACAACCTGACTCTTAAGCTGTCTTTCTCTGCTTATTTTTCTTTGTATTATTCACCACCATTTATATAGTATATGTTTTCTTATTTGTTTATTGTCTTTCCAGAACTGGAATATGAACTCCATGAGGGCAGAGAATTTGTCTTTTGTTAACTGCTAATTTCTAGTGAATAACATTGTAAGTTCCCACCTTGAATAGTCCAGAAAGCCCTTTCATCCACTCAAAAAATCTGTATTGAACTTCTCATATATACCAGTTACTATATAATATATCACAGATTGTAGATATAGATATTTCAACAAAATAAGCAAGAGTCATGCCCCCTTGGAGTATTCCCATATATTAAGTGTGATATGCCTTATTAAGACAATCACACTAACACACATGTGCTAGTGTGTGTTAGAGATGACTGGATGGCATCACTGATGCAATGGAAATGAACTTGGGCAAACTCTGGGAGATGGTGAGGGTTAGGGAAGCCTGGTCTACTGCAGTCTATGGGATTATAAAGAGTCAGACATGACTGGGTGACTGAACAACAACAACAACCTAGTAAGTGTCACGTGCTCAAAAAGTATTTTATTACATGAATAAATATTCTAATTTCCTGTAGCACAGTGTGCCTTTCTGTGTCACTACCATACTTCTATTTGCCATTTTTTCCCATTTGTGTTAGTGTGATTATCTTAAGTCATATCACACTCAATTTATGTGAAAGCTCCAAGGGGTCATGACATGCTTATTTTGTTGAAAATCTATATATACAATCTACAGTCTATTGTATATAAACTGGTATATATGGAAGCTCAATACAGATTTGTTGAGTGGACGAAAGGTCTCTCTGGACTATTTGAGGTGGGAATAAGTAGATGATTTACTTCTTACAGATTCTAGAGGAGTGTGACTTGATGGACATTAAGTTTAAAGGCAGCTGTTTAACGTGAGTTCCCTTTGTACTTAATGAATGCCTTTAAATTTAAATATGTTCCCACCTCAACATATTTACTATGACAACTTTTTATAAACAAACTTTATTTTTATAGCAGTTTTAGGTTATAGAAAAATATGAGAGCAAGGTGCAAAGTTTTCCCATATATTCTCTCCCCCCACACATACATAGGCTCTTCTATTAACAACATCCCTTACCAGAACAATATATATGTTACAGCTGATGAACTGAAATTTTCACATCATTAGTACTCAAGAAAGTGAAAGTGTAAGTCACTCTGTCACGTCTGACTCTCTGCAATCCTATGGACTATACAGTCCATGGAATTCTCCCAGCTAGAATACTGGAGTAAGTAACCGTTCCCTTCTCCAGGGGATCTTCCCACCCCAGGAATCGAACCCAGATCTCCCACATTGCAGGTGGATTCTTTACCAGCTGAGCCATCAGGGAAGACTAAAGTGAAAGTTGCTCAGTCATGTCCGACTCTTTGCAACCCCATGGACTATACAGTCCATGGAATTCTCCTGGCCAGAATGCTGGAGTGGGTAGCCTTTCCTTTCTCCAGGGGATCTTCCCAACACAGGGGTTGAACTCAGGTCTCCTGCATTCAGGGGAATTCTTTACCAGTTGAGCCACCAGTCCATAGTTTATTAAGATTCACTCTCTTAGTATTGTATATAATCTTTGGGTATGTACAAATGTATGATGACATATATTCATCATTAGTGTATCATTAAGAGTTACTTGACTGCCTGAGAAAAACTGTACTATTCTTGCTCTTTCTTCACCTTACTCTTGAAATCCACTGACTGTTTTGTCTCCACAGGTTTTTTTCTTTTCCTGAATATCATAAAATGTGGAATCATATAGTATGTAGCCTTTTCAGATTGACTTTTTTAACCTTAATAATATGCATTTAAATTTTCCATGTCGTTCATGGTTTGATAGCTCATATTTCTTTAGCATGCAATAATATTCTATTATCTGGGTTATACCACAGTTTATTTATCCATCCATCTACTAAGATATTTTAGTTGTGTTTCCAAGTTTGGTAATTAAGCATAAAGCTGCTATAAACATCCATGTGTTGGTTTTGAACAGTAGTTTTTTTTTTTTTTTCAGATGAGTTTTTTGCAAGTATTTTCTCCCAGTCTGCATTTTGTCTTTTCATTGTCTTTCTTTCTCTTTCTTTCTTTCCTTTTAAATAACATCAGGATTATCATTTTTTTTCTTTCAAGGATCATACTTTTGGTGTTGTACCTAAAAAGTCATAGCCAAGTGCAATATCACTTAGGTTTTTCTCCTATATTATATATACCATATAGTTACAGTTGATTTTTTTCTATTGAGTTTCTGTTTTTAATTTTTTTGCTTTCTGCTCTCATATATTTTTCTTCTTAGTTTAAATTTAATTTGGTCATCTTTTTTTTTTTTAATTCCCTAAGGTAAACACATAAATGATTGATTTTTTTATATTTCTTTTCTACTATATGCAGAAAATGGTATAAATTTCTTTATGCTCTTACTTATTTTTCCTCATTGAATCTATTTTTGATAGAGGGACATTGAAGCTTCCAATGATAGTAATGAATTCATCACTTTATCCTTATATGTCTATCAGTTTTGCCTCATATATTTTGGTGTTTTGTGTTAGAAACACACACATTGAAAATTACTCTGTCTTCTTGAAATGCTCTACCATAATTAAATGCTCCTTTTTATTCATGATAATTTTTCTTTGAGTTTTTTTTTTTTTTTTCTGTCTGAAATTAAAACAGCAACCTCATTTTCTTTTGGTTAAGACAAATGTAGATCTTTTCCCATTCACTTTTTTTAATTCATTTGTTTAGCTGAAAATTTTGATCTCCCAATATGTCTCAAAATGGTATAAAAAACTATAATATATACTTGTGTGGGAATCAGTTTTGCAAGTTATAATACAATGTAGTAAGTCCTGTAAAAGAGGCAGGCAACAAATGTTGTTGGAGCAAAGGGAAGAAGAGATAAACTCTATGTGTAATAGTCAGTTTCATATTATAACAGGATGTCTGCATCGTGTAAAGGGATAGAGACTTGGGCTTTGAGTCTGAAGATTTGAGAGCTCTTCTTGTTCTGCATTAATAGTCTTATCCTCAGCAGGAATTCATTTAACTTCCACGGCATTAACTTTTAAACTTATGAATGATAGATCCATTTGAGAGCTCGATGAAACTGTCTTCAGGAAAAATACATGACTGTATACAAATGCTCAGCTGAAGAAATGTTGCTATGTAGAAAGCTGTTTCTTTATCTACAAAGCATATATATTGTATGATGCAATATTAAGATTTATACCTCTAAAAGTCATGGATATTTTCTCACTATTACTTTCATTTGCACTTACATTTTTTAAATGGACCCTGAAAAATTTATTCAGTCAATAAATTTTTGAACATACATTATATATCATGTATTGAAATACAAGCTAGTTTAAAACAATTAACAACTTATATACAAAAAATACTTCCCTTGTGGATAGTGAATAATGGTAAATGATGATAAATATTTATATTTTGACATGTATTTTGGAACTTACCCATTAAATTCTCAACATGTCAAAATCTGCAAAAGTATATGGTTAAAGATAATATAGGTACTACGTATATTATTTTCTGAAAAATATAAACTACCATGAGTTAGAAATTGGCCTAGTGTGTCTGTCAGGAAAACAGAACACACAACAGTTAAATTAGCAAAGATTATTTTTTATGAAGTATTATTATTAATTTTTTTTAAGTAAACTTCAAAGAACTGAAAATCCAAAAATCAAAACTGAGGTTATATAGCCAAAGAAATAGCAGGAAACAGATCCCATCTTTCTTAATGGGGTATTCTTTGCCAATTAGGTTTACTGCCAGTCATTGAAGTCCATGTGTGTCTTTGAAATAAAGCAACTTTACTAGGATATATCTTTTAGTATTGCCGATTTTGTTTCTACATTTGAATGTAAAGGATAGACAATTTCAATAGGTATAGTCAAAACAATTAAATTTATAATTTGTGTTTGAAATATACCTTAATTTCAGTCTACTAGTGTGTGCACTTTTCTTCATTTGAAACTTCAAAAATGAATATGTTAGCTCTACATTCCATGCTATCATTAAATATTTTTATTTCCTTGTTTCTGTTTTTCTCATGCTTTAGTCCTGTCTTCTATGTTTCTCTATTCCCTGTTAAAAAAACTCTTTAAACGAAGCATTTTTTGTCATTATTTGTTACTCTAATACACTTCGTTGGAGTTCATAGATATCTGTATCAAAAAAATACAGATTTAAACCTGATATAGAAATGACTATGAGATCCAAGTCTCTGAGTAAGATGTCTCAACTGAACAGGCTTTTCATTTGTCTCATTTCAGGTCACAAATGAGTATACTATCTTTCAAACAGAAACAATGGTGAAAGATTATGTGTAAATAGAAGACATTATACTAAATATCTCAGTCATTTACATATTAATTCATATTCATTTCTGTGGAAATATTTTATTTCATTTCCTCACTGACATTAAGGTTACTCTTGCACATTTCAACCAATGGTATGAGTGAAAGAAGCATTTTACTTCTAGGCAGAAGTTTTAAGAGCCAGCATGTGAACTGCCTGTGTTTTCTTTACTCTGACACAGGACTGGCAATGATTACTGCCATGAGATTGGCTATATACAGTGACAACAAAATTGCTCTTTTTGTTGTTGAAAACTAATGAGATGTGGGGATTATTTGTTACTACAACTCACCCATTTTTTCTAACTGACATACAGTTGATCCTTGAACAATTTAAGAATTAGGGATGCTGAGGACTTGTACAGTTGAAAATTCACTTATTACATTATAGTCAGCTCCCCTCCTCCAAATTGTTGTTGTTCAGTTGCTAAGTCGTGTCTAACTCTTTGTGACCCCATGGACTGCAGCACACCAGGCTTCCCTGTCTTTCACCATTCTTCTCTAAATATGTGGTGCCAAATCCACAGATTCAATCAACTAAATATTGTGTGGTGTGGTAGTATTGTACACATTTAGTGAAAAAAAAAAGTCACATATAACGAAATCCACCCAGTTCAAATCCATGTTGTTCAAGAGTCCACAATAGTCTTCATAATGTATGCTTTATACTCATTGTTATTTTTGTGCCAAACTATATCCGGACAACCACTGTCATCATCCCATGAACCCTATTTCTATGGCTTCAAACATTTCAGTTTGTTATACTATTATTGCTATTTTAGAGAACTCTGGACTGTTTTCCTTGTTTCAGATCTGGTGCAGAATATACTTTGCTTTATGATTTCCCTGGACTTTCAGAAGGGGAATTTCCAAGAAAAATAAAGAAGGATGAACCAAATCCATGAATTTTGTCACTTTTATTTAATTCTGTCATAGTTTAGAGTTTGGTTTGTATATTGACTATCCAAGATTCTTACCCATTAAAAACTAAAATAATGCTGTGTCATCTATAACTTAGAGCTCTAGATTTTTGTTTGTTTATGAAAGAATAACTTAGAAACCCATTGAACAATCTAACAAAATTTTTTTTCTTTAAAAAAAAAATTTATTATTATTATTTACTTTACAATATTGGATTGGTTTTACCATACATCAACATGCATCCACCATGGGTGACATGTGTTACCCATCCCGAATCCCCCTCCCACCTCCCTCCCAATACCATCCCTCTGGGTCATCCCAGTGCACCAGCCCCAAGCCTACTGTATCCTGCATCGAACCTGGACTGGTGATTCCTTTCTTATATGATATTATACATGTTTAAATGCCATTCTCCCAAATCATCCCACCCTCTCCCTCTCCCACAGAGTCCAAAACACTGTTCTATACATCTGTGTCTCTTTTGCTGTCTCCCATACAGGGTTGTCATTGCCATCTTTCTAAATTCCATATATATGCATTACTATACTGTATTGGTGTTTTTCTTTCTGGCTTACTTCACTCTGTATAATAGGCTCCAGTTTCATCCACCTCATTAGAACTGATTCAAATGTATTCTTTTTAATGGCTGAGTAATACTCCATTGTGTATATGTACCACTGCTTTCTTATCCATTCATCTGCTGATGGACATCTAGGTTGCTTCCATGTCCTGGCTATTATAAACAGTGCTGCGATGAACATTGGGGTACACGTGTCTCTTTCCCTCCTGGTTTCCTCAGTGTGTATGCCCAGCAGTGGGATTGCTGGATCATAAGGCAGGTCTATTTCCAGTTTTTTAAGGAATCTCCACACTGTTCTCCATAGTGGTTGTACTAGTTTGCATTCCCACCAACAGTGTAAGAGGGTTCCCTTTTCTCCACATCTCTCCAGCATTTATTGCTGTAGACTTCTGGATTGCAGCCATTCTGAATGGTGTTGAAATGGTACCTCATTGTGGTTTGATTTGCATTTCTCTGATAATGAGTGATGTTGAGCATCTTTTCATGTGTTTGTTAGCCATCTGTATGTCTTCTTTGGAGAAATGTCTATTTAGTTCTTTGGCCCATTTTTTGATTGGGTCATTTATTTTTCTGGAGTTGAGCTGCAGGAATTGCTTGTATATTTTTGAGATTAGTTGTTTATCAGTTGCTTCATTTGCTATTATTTTCTCCCATTCTGAAGGCTGTCTTTTCACCTTGCTTATAGTTTCTTTTGTTGTGCAGAAGCTTTTAATTTTAATTAGATCCTGTTTGTTTATTTTTGCCTTTATTTCCAATACTCTGGGAGGTGGGTAATAGAGGATCCTGCTGTGATGTATGTTGGAGAGTGTTTTGCCTATGTTATCTTCTAAGAGTTTTATATTTTCTGGTCTTATGTTTATATCTTTAATCCATTTTGAGTTTATTTTTGTGTATGGTGTTAGAAAGTGTTCTAGTTTCATTCTTTTACAAGTGGTTGACCAGTTTTCCCAGCACTACGTGTTAAAGAGACTGTCTTTTCTCCATTGTATATTCTTGCTTCCTTTGTCCAAGATAAGGTGTCCATAGGTGTGTGGGTTTATCTCTGGGCTTTCTATTTTGTTCCATTGATCTATAAAAAAAGAAAACTACAGGCCAATATCACTGATGACATAGATGCAAAAATCCTTAATTAAATTCTAGCAATCAGAATCCAACAACACATTAAAAAGATCATATGCCATGACCAAGTGGGCTTTATCCCAGGGATGCAAGGATTCTTCAATATCCACAAATCAATCAATGTAATACACTACATTAACAAATTGAAAAATAAAAGCCATATGATTATCTCAATAAATGCAGATAAAGCCTTTGATGAAATTCAAAATCCATTTATGATAAAAACTCTCCAGAAAGCAAGAATAGAAGGAACATACCTCAACATAATAAAGGCTATATATGACAAACCCACAGCAAACATTATCCTCAATGGTGAAAAATTGAAAGCATTTCCCAAGTTAGGAACAAGACAAGGGTGCCCACTCTCACCACTACTATTCAACATAGTTTTGGAAATTTTGGCCACAGCAATCAGAGCAGAAAAAGAAATAAAAGGAATCCAAAATGGAAAAGAAGAAGTAAAACTCTCACTGTTTGCAGATGACATGATCCCCTTCATAGAAAACCCTAAAGACTCCACCAAAAAATTACTAGAGCTAATCAATGAATATAGTAAAGTTGCAGGATATAAAATCAACATGCAGAAATCCCTTGCATTCCTATACACTAATAATGAGAAAATAGAAAGAGAAATTAAGGAAACAATTCCATTCACCATTGCAATGAAAAGAATAAAATGCTTAGGAATATATCTACCCATGAAGAAGACTGAGCACCAAAGAATTGATGCTTTTGAACCGTGGTGTTGGAAAAGAATCCTGAGAGTCCCTTGGACTGCAAGGAGATCCAACCAGTCCATTCTGAAGGAGATCAGCCCTGGCATTTCTTTGGAAGGAATGATGCTAAAGCTGAAACTCCAATACTTTGGCCACCTCATATGAAGAGTTGACTCATTGGAAAAGACTCCAATGCTGGGAGGGATTGGGGGCAGGAGGAAAAGGGGATGACAGAGGATGAGATGGCTGGATGGCATCACTGACTCAATGGACGTGAGTTTGAGTGAACTCCGGGAGTTGGTGATGGACAGAGAGGCCTGGCGTGCTGCGATTCATGGGGTCTCAAAGAGTTGGACACGAGTGAGCAACTGAACTGAACTGAAAGAATCTAAAGACCAATATATAGAAAACTATAAAACATTGATAAAAAAATCAAAGAGGCCACTAATAGATGGAGAAATATACCATGTTCATGGATCGGAAGAATCAATATAGTGAAAAAGAGTATACTACCCAAAGCAATCTATAGATTCAGTGCAATCCCTATCAAGCTACCAACGGTATTTTTCACAGAGCTAGAACAAATAATTTCACAATTTGTATGGAAATACAAAAAACCGCAAATAGCCAAAGCAATCTTGAGAAAGAAGAATGGAACTGGAGGAATCAACCTGCCTGACTTCAGGCTCTACTACAAAGTCACAGTCATCAAGACAGTATGGTACTGGCACAAAGACAGAAATAGAGATCAATGGAACAAAATTTTTTCTATTTTTCACCAATCCTTTGTACCTTTCTCATGAACTCTTGACTCAGTTTTTCAAAGTGAGTTTTTTAAATTTAAGAATTCCAAAATATTTACCTTTGTATCCATAGTAAAATAAAAGTAGTTTTCTACAAATAGTAGGCAATTCTTGCTGTCAGCATGTGATCATAAAATAGGATATAGCAATTGAAAATTTTCATGTTTGTGATCAAAGATTTTAATCTTGCATCTGAATTTTTCGTGTATAATAAATTAAAGATTTTAATAAATTAAGGATCTTAAACCATTTCTAAATACTTACTTGACTTATTTTATAATAAAATACTCCTTTCTGTTTATTGTATTTTTTAAATTATGAAAGTATGATAATAGCATATTTACATGAGATTTGGAAAATACAGAACAAAGTTACATATAGTTAGTTTCACTATATATTACCATTATCTTTTAAAAATAGTTAAATTATGATTCTTAATTGAAGTTTTAATATCAAGCTCCCAAAAATTAATAGAAAGAATATACAGAAAAGTAGAAGGATATTGTAGACCTGAAAACACCATGAACCAATTCAACATGATTAAGATTTATAGAATTTTTGCAGAATAGTAAGATAAAATTCTATTCACATTCACATAGAATATTAACTAAAGACACTGAAACATATCCAGGGCATAAACAAAATTTAAATTTTCATGGTCTAAAGGTATTGAAATCATACAGTCAGTTCTCTTATAACTGTGGAATTATGTTAGAAATCAATATCAAAAGATACTTGAAAATAATCCACATATTTTCAAGTGCAATGTGACATTTACCAAGAGAGATATTTGACTTAGCCATTGAAAGTCTCAATAAAGGAAGAACACTGAAAAAACACAGAGGGTGATTGCAGAAAGGAAGCATTTAAATGAAAAATTAATATCAAAATAAGAAATAACATCAAATAATATCAAAGATACTTTAAAACCTCTATGTATTTGGAAATTAAATGTCCATTTTTAACTGTGGGTACCTAAGAGGTCATAACAAAGAAAATTAGAAAATATTTGTAACAGAATAAATATGGAAAGGGGATTTATCAGATTTTTTTGCATTCAGCTGAAGCTGTTCAATGCAACTAAATATGTGTAGTTTTAATTTTTTTAAAAATTAAGGCTTAAAACTTCTAATCCAGTTCTGAGAATATAAAGAAATATTATATTGTAAATAACAAAGTAAACAGGAAATTAACATGTGATACAGCATTAACTAAAGTACAGAATATTTTCAAACTCATTTTTTTTCAAATTTTACAAAAATGTATGCTAGCATACATTATTTTTTGTCATACCTTATTCAAGATTCCACATTGTGTAAATGACTCCTTTTATTAAGCATTTCAATTTATTTCACTTTTTAAGTGAGGTATTTCAGAAGGTTATCAGTTGGTCAGTCAGGTAGTTCAGTCACTCAGTCCTGTTCGATTCTTTGTGGCCCCATAGACTGCAGGATGCCAGGTCTCCCTGTCCATCAACAACTCCCAGAGCTTACTCAAAGTCTTGTTCATAGAGTTGGTGATGCCATCCAACTGCCTCATCCTCTGATGTACCCTTCTCCTCCCGCTTTCAATCTTTCCCAGCATCAAGGTCTTTTCAAATGAGTCAACTCTTCAGAGCAGGTGGCCAAAATATTGGAGTTTCAGCTTTAGCATAAGTCCTTCCAATGAATAATCAGGACTGATTTCCTTTAAGATGGACTGGTTGGATCTCCGTGCAGTCCAAGGGATTCTCAAGAGTCTTCTCCAACACCACAGTTCAAAAGCATCAATTCTTTGGCATTCAGCTTTCTTTATAGTCCAACTCTCACATCCATACATGACTACTGGAAAATCCATAGCCTTGAAGAGACAGACCTTTGTTGGCAAAGTAATGTCTCTGCTTTTTAATATTCTGTCTAGGTTGGTCATAGTTTTCCTTCTAAGGAGTAAGCCTCTTTTAATTTCGTGGCTGAAGTCACCACCTGCAGTGATTTTGGAGCCCAAAAAGATAAAGTCAGCCACTGTTTCCCTGTCTATTTGCCATGAAGTGATGGGACCAAATGGCATGATCTTAATTTTCTGAATGTTGAGCTTTAAGCCAACTTTTCATTCTCTTCACATTCATCAAGAGGCTCTTTAGTCCTTCTTCACTTTCTGCCATAAGGGTGGTGTCATCTGCATATCTGAGGCTATTGATATTACTCCTGACAATCTTGATTCCACCTTGTGCTTCATCCAGCCCAGGGTTCCTTATGACATACTCTGCATATAAGTTAAATAATCAGGGTGACAATATACAGCCTTGATGTATTCCTTTTCCTATTTGGAACCAGTCTGTTGTTCCATGACCTGCATACAGATTTCTCAAGAGGCAGGTCAGAAGTTTATAACATAATAAATACACAAAAAATAATTTAAAACAATTGTAATAAGGATAAGGACAATAAAAACTTGCTGAATAAATAAAGTAATTTTATGACATTATTGAAGAAAAAAGACAAAAGAAAATTAGGGAAATTAGTAGATTTTTTATATCAGCTAAAATATTCTTGTTAACATTCGGTAGCTGTGGATTACTTTCACAGTCCACAGATCTGTAAGTATGACAGTAAACATATTCATGAGTTCTAAGTATCTCAAATAGAAATAGTCTTAATTTGAAATAAATAATTTCTACCACTGATCAAAAATTATTTTCATTATCTATTCACAGGCTATCTGTGACTAATATAATTGACTGACTATTTATAATGATTCTTAGGATTTATATTGACACAGATGGGTATAGAATTAGAAAGTCTGCTAAACTAATAGAGGAAATGAAAAAATTATACACATCAAAAATACCTAAAGTACACACTGGAAAGGGAACAAAGATTTACATAAACACTCAAAAAGGATACATGTATCCCAATGTTCATACAAGCATTATTATTGGAAGCAACCTAAGGGCTCATAACAGATGAAAGGGTAAAGAAGATTTGGTATTTGTATACAATGGAAAGAAGTTTCTCTGATAGCTCAGTTGGTAAAGAATCCGCATACATTGCAGGAGACCCTGGTTCAATTCCTGGGTGAGGAAGATCCACTGGAGAAGTGATAGGCTACCCACTTCAGTATTCTTGTACTTCCCTTGTGGCTCATCTGGTAAAGAATCAACCTGCAATGAGGGAGATCTGTATTTGATCCCTGTGGAGGGAAGATTCCCCTAGAGAATGGAAAGGTTACCCACTCCAGTATTCTGGCCTGGAGAATTCCATGGACTGTATAGTACATGGGGTCGCAAAGATTCAGACAAGACTGAGAGAGACTTTCGCTGCATTTTATACAATGGAATTCTATTGCATACATTCCAAGAATGTAATTTTGCCATTTGCAGCAACATGGATAGACTTGGAGAACATTATGCAAAGTAAATTATCAGTTAGAGAAAAACAAATACCTATATGTAGAATCTAAAAAAATACAACAAACTAGTGAATAAAACAAAAGTGAAGCAGACTCACTGATATAGGGAACAAATTAGTGATTACCAGTGGAGACAGGGAAAGGGAGGGCCAATCTAAGGTTAGTGGGAGATAGTATTATTATGGGATTATATGAAATCCTGTGTGTGAAACTTAAAAAATATAAATCACTAGAGAATTTTAAAAACATTTCATTCAATAAAAAGATGAAAGAAGATTTCCAATTTATAATTTTCTTTTAATATGTGTTTCTTCTTCTGAAATATGAATTTCTTGAAAATATGCCTCTGATTCTGTGTTCTCTTTTTACTATTTAATGAAGTTATTGGTCCACAGTAGGTATTTAGCAAATATTTGTCAAATGGATGGAAGAACACATAAATGAGTGAGTGGTTGCCTCTACCTAAAGAAAGCTTCTTTCTTTCAAGAAGAATTTTGAGCAGGAACTGGGGAGTGAATAAGTGAGCATTGCAATACATGGAATATAACTGTCCCATAATGTCAGAAACATTGATATGTAAAATGAGCTGAGGTATAATGCAAAATATTAATGGCAGAAAGAACAAGATGTGGACAGGGCCACTATATGAGTAGGTAATATAATGTTAAGAGAAATAAGCATTAGCTCAGTTAGTATAGCTCAGTTGGTAAAGACTCCACCTGAAATGTGGGAGATCTGTGTTTGATCTCTGAGTTGAGAAGATCCCTTGGAGAAGGGAATGGCCACCCACTCCAATATTCTGGCCTGGAAAATTCCATGGACTGTATAGTTCATGGGGTCACAATGAGTCAGACAGGACTGAGCGGCTTTCATTTTCACTTTCAAGAGAAATAAAAGGAGTAAAATTGCAGAATTTCTCCCAACTTTTAGGTAAAATAAAGTAGGTAAAACAAAAGAAATTTCAAGATAAGGTGTTCATAATTAAAATGCAACAGTAAAATGGGTTGCACCTTAGGTTGCCTAAAAGGACATTTATTTGTGTCTAAATAGAATATATCTTGCTTCTTTTTGGAAGACACTGATGATTACCTAACTTTCTCCTTTCTCCTCTGCTTTGTTATTAACAATTACCTAACATTTGTTCAGAGAAGCAGTGTTTGGTTGAAACTCACAGATAGCAGGAGAGATCCCCAAAGATAGAAAAACAGCAAATGATTTAGTATATTTATTTATTTTGATATGCAAGAAATTTTGCTTTCAAAATATTCTAGCTTTTATAGTTGATGTTATCTGGAAATTTATACATCATTATTTAAAACTATTAACATCAATATTAGTAGATAACATTAACAATGTTCAAAATATTTAGCTTGAAAGCGCATGGAGTTCATGATTACTGAGATTTATAAATAGTTCATTAAGAACAAGTTTTAATGCAACTTCTGTTTTGTATATTTGTAAAACAATGATCAAGATGCTGAAGAATATGTAAAGATTTCAGTTGCCAAATCATGTCCAACTCTTTGTGACCTCATGGACTACAGGATGCCAGGCCTCCCTGTACCTTACCATCTCTTTGCATTTGCCCAAGTTCTTGTCCATTGAATCAGTGGAGGAGGGAATGGCAAACTCTCCAGTATTCTTGCTTCAGTAGGGAGTTTATTTAAAACAAACAAATAAACAAAAAAAAAACAGTCAGAGCACTTATGCAAAATGGCACTCTCTAATCCTTAATTAAAAGAGTTGAAGGAGAATGCAAAACCAGATTGTCTCAGTTTGGGCACAGCATTATGTAGCAGGCTGTTCCATAGCTATGTGAAAGTGGCTCAGTCATGTCTGACTCTTTGAGACCCCTTGTACTATACAGTCTGTGGAATTGTTACATATTCTTCAGCCTCTTTCTACATTTTTAAAATTGCTAAATTTAAGCCCAGTTATTGTTCCTCAACATACTATCAAATGTCCTGACATCTATTAATAGTATATGAGCATACTCAGGCTTGGAGCTAAGCAGTTTTCCTAGACCATGTGAAGTGACAAAGGACCATTGCTAAACTGAGTACTCATATCAATACTTGCCGGGGTCCAGCCCCGGCTGATCCAGGGTATTCGAAGCGGGGACGGCGTCGGCGACCTATTTATATTTATTTATTCATCAAAGATTCAAAGAGTAATAGAATGAGGATAGCTCAGTGAGGAAATTCAGTGGAGAAAAGCGGCTGAAATAAGGATAGCTCAGTAGGAAAATTCAGTGGAGAAAAGAAGCTGAGTGGCTTGGTTTACGCGGAAAATCAATATAACCCGTGACACCAGGTTAGCTCTGACCACGGAGGCCGCAGGCGCCCTCTCGAATAGCGGAAGGTGCCCCACCTTAGACACCTTCTCGAGTGGGTCTTAGAAGCCCAGGCAAATAAATGGTCGCAGAGGACATCCACGCTCCAGATGGACGCTCAGCCGGAAGTTAAAGGGAAGAATGACATGGGGAGACCAAGTTTCAGTGAACAAGGCCCGCACTTTATTTTCCAAAGTAGTTTTTATACCTTAAGTTATGCATAGAGGATAATGGGGGAAGGGGTAGAGTCATGCAGCAAGCCAGGCTTTTTTCCTGTAAACTTATCATATGCAAAAGTTCAGGTGATAGACATCATCTTCTGGCCAGGAGGCCTGTTAACATTTTAAGAAACTTATCTTTCTCTAAAGGTGATTATTCCAAAGTCAGGCGCCAGCCTTCCAAAAAGCATTGGACGAAGCTGCATTTTACATTTCTATACACCCATTATATCAATCAATACACTGCCAAAGACACAGTAGGTAAGGAGTATGGAGACTTAGCAGCAAACATTGGCCCAACAAGTGAAAAACCCTTCACCAATACATTTTCTAATCAATCTTTTAACTACTCAAAGGAATCTGTGTTTAGGCAGTTTAGAACATCTCCTGCCTCTCACAGTTGGGAGGCTCTGAACAACCACATGTGGCCAGAAAAACCTATTCAGGCAGGCTAGAGGATTTCCAAAGGAGTTTGTAGGTTAAACACTGTCACATCCAGGAATTATTAACTGGAGCTGTAAGCTAACTCTCTTTTCAGAGAGAGGTAGTGGGGGACAGCCCCCCGTAAAGTCAGAGGTGTAGGTGAAAGCACAAAGCAGAAAGTAGGCAGACTCTGGTTTTGGGGGTAGATGCTCGAGAATTTCCAGGGGGACTCCTGAGGCTCGATCCCGCCTTTGCGTATGCCGAGCCTCCTTCCTCATGACCTTTGTCATGGGTGGAGTGCCTCACGCTGGCTTTCAGCAGTGATAGAATTCCAGTTGAGCTATTCCAGATCCTCACTCAATATGCAATATGCCGGCTCCCAGCAAATACTCATATCAGCGAAGAGTGAAAAAAGCAAAATGAAAGAATCCTAATATTACCTTTAGAGAATTGAAGATGGACGTGAGTCTGAGTGAACTCCAGGAGTTGGTGATGGACAGGGAGGCCTGGTGTGTTGCGATTCATGGGGTCGCAAAGAGTGGGACACGACTGAGCGACTGATCTGATCTGATCTGATCTGAATACAGATTAAAATTTCCTAGTGGCTCAGATGGTAAAGTGTCTGTCTGAAATATAGGGTAAAAAAAAATCTATTGATTAAAAACACATTAGTTGGGGCCTGAGATGTAAGACAAATCCAAATAGAGAGGGTATTTCAATATGACAAAAGAGACTATAGCCAACCCAAGTTAAGAACTGTCCAAGTGACTGCTAGCCATTTTAATTTCTCTCATTGATTTTCATTGATTTTTTATTTCTCAACATACACTCAAGACAAACACATAGGTGGGATATATGCTGTATGTGGGGAATTATAAAATCATCTTAGTAATTTCTTTGTCACATATGTGACAATGCCTTTCTACCAGATTTGGATTTTTTAGATACCACCCCATGCCCTCTCATACATCTGAAATAAAAATCATATAGGATAGAAAATAACCAAATATAAAAGGTGTCTCACAGTCTTCATAAAGGTTACTATAGTAGGGGTAGGGTAAACACTAGAAAATTATTGCTAATATTAGCAATACTAAAATATTTTTAAAGAGGCAGAATTCAAGCATGACATATGAAACAAAATATATTAACTTTTCACCCAAGTAGATCTCTTAAAACATGAGCCAAAAATTGAGAAATCTAAATGTGATTTTGTTGTTTTCCAGTTGCTCAATTGTGTCTAACTTTTTGTGATCCATGGAATGCAGTGGACTAGGATTCCCTGTCCTTCACTATCTCCTGGAGTTTGCGCAAACCCATGTCCACTGAGTTGGTGATGCCATTCAACCATCTCATCCTGTCACCTCCTTCTCCTCCTGCTCTCAATCTTGCCCAGCATCAGAGTGTTTTCCAATGAGTTGGCTCTTCGCATCAGGTGGCCAAAGTATTGGAGTTTCAAAGTCAGTCCTTCCAGTGAATATTTAGAGTTGATTTCCTTTAAGATTGACTACTTTGAACTCCTTGCTGTCCAAGGGACTCTCAGGAGTCTTCTACAACATCACAGTTCAAAAACATCAATTCTTTGGCATTCCAATTTCTTTATAGTCCAACTCTCACATCCATACATGACTACTAGAAAAATCATAGCTTTGACTAGATGGACCTTTGGTGGCAAAGTGATGTGTCTGTTTTTTAATATGCTGCCTGGGTTTGTCATAGCTTTTCTTCCAAGGAGCAAGTGTCTTTTAAGTTCATCATCTGCAATGATTCTGGAGCTCATAAAAATAAAATCTAGCTATTCCCATTGTTTCCCCACCTCTTTGTGATAAACTGACCTTTTCCAGTCCTGTGGCCACTGCTGAGTTTTTCAAATTTGCTGCCATATTGAGTGCAGCACTATCATAGCATCATCTTTTAGGATCTGAAAAAGCTCAACTGGAATTCCATCACCTCCACTAGCTTTGTTTGTAGTAATGTTTCCTAAGGCCTACTTCAGACTGCAGGTATGTGGCCACACCATTTTGGTTATCCAGGTCACTAAGACCTTTTATGTATAGTTCTTCTCTGTATTCTTGCCACCTCTTCCTAATGTGGTTAATTATGTTTAAATGCCAGAATAAATGTCACTCACTGAAAGCAAAATTAAACATGCCTCAGTGATCTAATAGTACCTAAAATTTTCAGCTTATTCCTTTTTGTAGCCCTGATAACTGATTTTTATATAAATTAAAGGAAATCAATACAAATGTTTTAAACTTAATATATACCTTTTGTGTATAGTTATTATAAATGATATTTTTGAAAATATATTTTAATTGAAATATTTTTAAAATATACATCCCTCCATTTGTTTGTCTTATAAACAATGCAATAAAGATTTCCTCACAAAAATTACATACGTATTTTCAGAATAATTTGTATGTACTAATTTTACCAAACATTCATCTTCAAAGAAAAATCACATAGAGACATGGGTCATGGTTAATTTAGTGGCTTATGTTTTCTGTTTTCATTTATTTGCTTTCCACACCATATGTTTTATATGATTCTAACTTGAATAGTCATGAGGCTAAAGTGTACCCAGTGAAGACACTGTTTCTGACTACATTTCTTGGTTTGTGGTTGGGCATTTGACACAAGCTAAAGATGAGGTTTATGTCAAGAATTTTACTGGAATTAATTGGAAACCCGCCCCGCCCACCCCGCTATTACTGGGAATGCTAAGCTAAGAGTATGTAAACATGGCACATATGCCCTAGGAAGACATGTTGGAAGATTTCTGGTGATGTTTGACTCAATCATTTCAGTCCCTTAGTCATGTCCGACTCTTTGCAACCCCATGGACTGCAGCACGCCAGGCTTACCTGTCCATCACCAACTCCCGTAGTTTACTCAAACTCATGTTCATAGAGTTGGTGATGCTATCCAACCATCTCATCCTTTGTCTTCCCCTTCTCCTTCCACCTTTAATCTTTCCCAGCATCAAGATCTTTTCCACTGAGTCAGTTCTTTGCATCAGGTGGCCAAAGTATTGGAGTTTCAGCTTTAGCATCAGTCCTTCCAATGAATATTCAGAACTGATTTCCTTTAGGATGAACTTGTTGGTTCTCCTTGCAGTCCAAGGGACTCTCAAGAGTCTTCTCCAACACCACAGTTCAAAAGCATCAATTCTTTGGCACTCAGCTTTCTTTATAGTCCACCTCTCACATCCATACATGACTACTGGAAAAACCATAGCTTTGACTAGACGGATCTTTGTTGTTTGACTAGATAACCTTTGATGTTTGACTAGATGACCTTTGATATTTGACTAGATGACCCTAAAATCTCTTCCTTTAAAATTCCCATTTGATGAGCTAACACATTCCCTCTTGATTTGGTTGAGTCATTTGCACTCAAAAAATTCAACAAAATGAGTTCTTTATTAAGCCTGTAATGTACTAAGGGCAATAGACAGAAAACAGGAAATATACAATTCTTTTAGCTGTTTATATATGACTTAGAATCCAGTTGTATACAGAGTGACAGATCCCAGTAATCATATACAATCTCTCACAGATGATTGAATATTGATTCTATTTTGATTAATCTCTGTTTTCATAGCTCATAAGGCCTGTTCAGCCAACATGATAGTCATACATTTTGCATTTTCTTTGGAGTCTCTAAAATTTCTATAGATTTTTAATTTTATGGTGAAATAATTTACCTCTAAAATCACTAGCAAAATATGTATATTACTGTATGCTTAGAACTAAATGGTAATACTGAGATTATGTTTGAAACAACACTATATCTAGTAATATAGGCTGTAAAATCAAGAAGATATTAAAAATTCTGAATATTTTAGCATTTATATTTTTAACATTGTTTGAATATACTATACATTTCATACTGGCATATAATATATATATTCACTAGAAAAATGGTCAAAAGCATCTGTTTTATTCAAAGGGATGTATAATAAGGTAAATAAAAATGTTTTACTATTATTATTGTTCAACATAGAAAAGTAATTTTTGCCTTTAGATTCTAAAAAAATTCTTCAGGGAAAAATATATTTATATCTCTAGGATAGCTATTCTTTACTGTTTGGAGTGTACCCTGTAAAATTATTTCAGATAGTGATCTTATAAATATGAACATATCTTTCATTTTCATACAGTTGTTATATTTTGGCTGTCTATTGAAATGGACATTTTGAATTATTTTTCCTCATGATTACTGTTGCACTGTCTTCTAATATTACAATCAGTGTTATTAATTATAGATAAAGAGATGTATATCTCACTTTTATTCTTGCCTCTGTAGATTAACTGTAATTCTCCCCTTGAAGATATATAGGATTTTCTCTTTTCCTAAATGTAGAAAATTATAAAAAAATTGTATAGGGGTCTAGTTTTTTCTTTCATGTTCCACCAGTCCCATATCATCTTTAGCATTGACTTCAAACTGTTCTCATCTCTTTTTCTGCTAGGCAAACATTGAACTCCTGAGTTATTTTCTAATTTCTAACTTATTTTTCATAAATTACATATCCATGTGACTTTGTGAGGTGCTCTAGTATATTTCTCAGCTTTATCTACAAGCTCATTAATGTGTTCCTTAACTGTCTTATTACATATTCATCCTAAGAGTTATTTCCCCATAATCATTTTTATTTTTATGGTATTTTAATGCATCCAGTATATTTTTGAATCACTTTGTTAATATTAGTTTTACTTGCTTTAACATCCTGTTCAACATATCTATTAATTCTATTATTTCCTGAAACTTTTCCATTTTCACTCTTTTAAGATGCTGGCTTTCTTCCAATATCTGGTAATTCTTAGTTATATGTTTACTTTGTCATTGAGCTTTTCTGGTTAATTTTTCTATATAATCTACACAACCAGCCTGAGCTTGTTCACCATCTATGCAACTGCTGGCTGCCTACTATTTAAATGGAAGAGAGTCATGATATGTTAGTGAATGGGATATTTTCATCTTTGTATGATCATTGAAGTAGCACAGCAACTTTTGTCTCTTTAACCCAAGGTGTCATATCTCCTGTTGTAATTGAAAGAAAACTCCCCTTCATCCCATTCCTGCTGCCTAGCTCAAAAATCTTTAGTGACTACTTCCATTAATTAGTATGGTGGGAAGGAAGTGAGACTGCAATAGTTCATGAAGATACTAAAGATAATAATAAAGATTACTGAAGATATTAAGTAAGCAATTGTACATGGTATTTTCAAGAGGTTGACTGAATGAGAAAAGAGTGATTTAAGTGTAGAACTAAAGATTATGGTGGATTTTGTTCAGGGCAGCTGTGGTATAAAAATTTTAAGGATAACCTTGTATAATTCATTTTCCTATAAATGAGGATAGAACCTGTGAATTGATGAAGCACTCCTCCCTTGATTGTGATTATGCTATGTGGAGTAGTCAACCTTGAAATAGAGATTATCTATATGAGCCATTTAATAACAAAGATAATCTCCAACTGATAGCAGCAAAATAACTGAAAGAGATTCCAAGAGTGATAAGGACTTGGTCTAATGTTAATTTTAGATAAAGGGAGCCTTGTGAAAAGGAGTGTGTGTTGACCTATGGAGCTAAAAGGCATTACTATACTGGTGGAAAGACAGAAAGGAGTTGGGGACCAGTATTACAACTCAATGAAATGTATTCTACCAACATCCTGAATGAGCTTGAATGCAATTCTCAAAAGAACCATGAGAGATAACAATCCCAGCCTGGCTGATACACTGAGGTGGCCTTGTGACACCCTAAGTAGCAAACCCAAAATTATGATATATAGAACTATGATCTAATAAATAGATAATTGTTTCAAGCCACTAACTTTATGAAAATCTTTTATGCAGCATTTATGAAAATCTGTCTTGCTGCATTGTAAATTCAGATGGTAAAGAATCTGCCTGTGATGTGGGAGACCTGGGTTCAATTCCTGGGTCAAGAGGATGAAAGGATCCTCTGGAGAAGAGAATGGCTACCCACTCCAGTATTCTTGCCTGGAGAATTCCATGGACAGAGGAGCCCAGGGTTGGGGGGTGGGGTGGGTACAGCTCTTGGGATCTCAAAGAGTTGGACACAACTGAGTGACTAACACAAACTAATGTATCAGTAATATCCCCAGCTTCCTTCCAATTTCCTTCACAGAATCTTTTATTTAGAGGTGATCATGGAAAGATATTCTGAATATTCTGGATATGTAAATAAAGCTTCAGAGCACTGGAGCTGTTTCTGCTTACTTGATATGGGCTTCATCACTTTCCTCTTGTCTTTTCATCCTTTTTTATTTTTTAACCATGCCATGCATGGTATGTGGGATCTTAGTTCCTCAACAAGGGTTCTATTTTGGGGGGCCAATAGATGGAGGCACATAAGCACCTTTCTAGGCTAACACTGGAAAAATTAGTATGATTGTATGGTAAGAGAACAGGGATGGAGAAGTTAATTTAAAAATAAATTTATGACAGAGTACAATAAGAATTAAATTTTTAAAAAAGTATCAGAGAAAGGAAGGTCCATAGCCATCCTATTGATATAAAGTGATATATCTCATTGTGGTTTTGATTTTCATTTTCTTGATGGCTAATTATATTAAACAGTTTTTCATCATATATAAGATATATGTTTTATTTGGGGGAGATGTCTATTCAGAGGCTTGGCTTACTTTTTATTTGATTTACCTTTTTTACTGACTTGCAAGAGTTATTTATATATTTTGAATACAATTCCTTATCAAATACATGAATCCATTATTTCACCCCAGTTCTGTGGACTGTGTGTTTACTTTCTTTATGATAATATTCTTAATTTTGATGAATTCCAACTTATGCATTTTTTAAATTTTATCATTTCTGCTTTTGTTGTCATATCAAAGAAAACATCAAAGATTTGCTACTGTATTTTTTCCTAAGAATTTTTAAAGTTTCAAGATCCATATTTAAATGTATGATCAATTTTTAGTTAAATTTTGTGTAGTATAAGGAAAGAGTACAATATCATTGTTTTACATGTGGATATCTGTTTGTTCTATGTGGTATTTGTGTGTAACTTTGACTTATTACTACAGACCACATGAGAGCGAATCCCTACGAAAGTATGAAATTTGTATGTATTTAACATATTCCCCACATGGGTTGTATACACACTGAAATTGAATAATAATTAAGTGTTCATAAGACATGAAAACAAGTAAAATGGAAATGAGAACATTAGGGAGATGGAAGATGGATATTTTAGGTGAAAACTAGTCGTTGAATTTCCATTGTAACATGTTACCTTTTTATTCATCTACTGGTAAAAGTGATGCTTTAGCAACTTCATGAAAAGATCTATTAGAAGTAACATTAAACAAGATTCAAGATGTTGCCAGAGGAAAGGTTGCCAACAGTTAAAAATTAGTCATTGGAATTGAGATATAATGGAAAACTTTTCATTTTTACATAAACATGGGCATTGCATTCAGGCAGGCAAGTGATAGAAAAGGAAAGATGATGAAGAAAGACAATCGGGTAACAAAACCTTTAGTAAATGTAGTTAGGGGATGAGATGGGCCAATAACTAGTACTTCTTATACTTTCCTGAGGTTTGAAAGTATTGAAGAATTAAAAAAAAAGAGCATTCAAAGTAAATTAGATGTTACATTTATTACTAGTAAACATAGTGTTGTAGAATCTGGCCTACCTCTGCAGGAAACTAGAAATGTAAAATAGATTCACCTGGTCTATCTTTGTCCTCTCTGGCTGCAATAATAAAATATTACAAACTGGGTGGTTTAAACAACAGACATTTATTTCTCACAATTCTGGAGGTTAAGAAGTCCAAGATCAAGGTGCTGGCAGATTCTGTGTCTGTGGAGAACTCACTTCCTGGCTTGTAGACTGGATTCTCTCTCTGTATGCTCAAGACCTTTACTTTCTTCTTCTTCTTAAAAGGGCACTAATTCCATCATGAATGTTCTACTCTCATTACCTAATTTAAACCTTTTCAAAGGCTCTGCCTCCCAATACCATCACATCAGGGGCTATGGCTTCAATATATGAATTTTGAGGGGACATAACATATAACTCATAACACAGTCCCTGGCAGTAATGGGGCATTAGAGATTTCCTGAAAGGTGACTTTACTGTTAAGCTAATGGCACAGACAGCTTACAGATACTTAATTGTTCTTCCAAATTCATCTTTCTGACACGTAATGAAGAATACAAAATGAGGCAAAAAAGAATGCATCATTAGAGATTCTTCCTCATGCAAAAAGTAATCAGGAGTGGAAAGAGCCACACCAGCTCAGATTCCAGGGAGTTTAGATATCTTAAATAATTGGTGTTAATCATTAATTTTATGTGAATCAAAGTTATGGGAAACCTTTTGGGTAACACATTAACAGCCTATTTTGGACAATTTATCTATGAATTTAAGATTATTTTCTTAATACCAACTAAGCTTTTGGATATCCACCAAAGATGACTTGAGGACAGTATAGTTTCCTCCAAATATTATTCAGAACACTGCCACATTTAAGTCAACTTCAGAATTCACTTTCTACCTGTCAGAGAGCTCTCTAAAGATGTTTATTTCTTAGTCCAATAAATTAGTGAATATATATTAGGTTTTTTTGTTTTTTGATTCTGGAACAGAATACTACAAACACATAGCTTAAAACATAAATGTATTCTCTCATAGTGTTGGAGGTTAAACATCCAAAATTATGGTATAAGCACAGTCATGCTACCTTGGAAACTGGGTAGAATCCTGCCTTGTCTCTTCCTAGTTCTGGTTGGTATATCTTGATTACAGCTTCATCACTCAAATATCTGCCTTTTTTATTATTACATATTCTCTCTATATGTCTGTGTCCAAATTTTCCTCTTCATATAAGAACACCAGTCATATTGGATTAGAGAAAACTCTAATGACCTCAACTTAATTATATCTACAAAGACCCTATTTCCAACTAAAGTCACATTAAAAGATACCAGGTGTTAAGACTTGAACATATCTTTTGAGGTAACAAAATTCAATCCATAACCCATGTCAAAGGGGAATTAGGTTATAGATGGAATTAAGGTTACTAATCAGGCATCCTTAAAATAGGGAGATAATCCTGGATTATACAATTGGTTTCAATGTAATCAACTAGGGATTAAAAGAAGAATGAGGCAGAAAGGAGTCAGAGTTGGAGAAGGAGATGTGATAACTGAAGCAGAGGACCTGGGAAAATAGCAACATGGGAAGGACTCAGGCATATTTTTGCTGGCTCCCAAGATGCAAGAATGAAGCCAGAGCCAATAAATGATGGAGGCCTCTAAAACCTGGAAAAGGCAAGGAAACAGGTTACAACCTACAGTCTCCAGAAGGAATTCTTCCTTTCTAATGTGTTCTTTTTATCCAATTTCAGACTTCTGACCCATTGAACTTACAGATATTAAATTCATGTTATTATCCTAAGCCAATGAACTTGTGGTAATTTGTTACAGTAGCAATAGGAACATAACAAATTACCATGAGAGCTTCAGAAAATTGTTTAACTACTTCCTTTCCCAAATTTAAAGGCTTCCCTGGTTACTCAGATGGTAAGGACCACCAGCAATGCAGGACACCCTGGTTTGATTCCTGGGTGTGACAGATTGCTTGGTGAAGGGATAGGCTACCCACTCCAGTATTCTTGGACTTCCCTGGTGGCTCAGCAGGTAAAGAATCCTTCTGCAATGTGGAAGATCTGGGTTTGATCCAAGGGTTGGGAAGATCCCCTAGAGAAGGGAGCGGCTACACGTTCCACTGGAGTAGGTAGCCTGGAGTATTCCATGGACTGTATACTTTGGAATGGGTGAATTTAACTCAGATGACCATTATATCTCCTACTGTGGGCAAGAATCCCTTAGAAGAAATGGAGTAGCCATCATAGTCAACAAAAGAGTCCAAAATTCAGTACTTGAATGCAATCTCAAAATGACAGAATGATTTCTTTTGTTTCCAAGACAAGCCATTCAGTATCACAGTAATCTAAGTCTATACCCTGATCAACAATGCTGAGGAAGCTGAAGTTGAAAGATTTGACAAAGACCTATAAGACCTTCTAGAACTAACACCCCCCAAAATATGTCCTCTTAATTATAGGGGAGTGGAATGCAAAAGTAGGAAGTCAAGAGATACCTGGAGTAACAGGCAAATTTGGCCTTGGAGTACAAAATGAAGGTCAAAGGCTAACAGAGTTTTGCCAAAAGAATGCATTGGTCATGGCAAGTACCCTCTTCCAACAACACAAGAGAAGACTCTACACATGGACAACACCATATGGTCAATACCAAAATCAGATTGATTTTATTTTTTGCATCCAAAGATGGAGAAACTCTGCAGTCAGCAAAAACAAGACTGGGAGCTGACTGTGGCTCAGACTATGAACTCCTTATTGCCAAATTCAGACTTAAATTCAGGAAAGTAAGGAAAACCACTAGACCACTCAGGTATGACCTAAATCATATCCCTTATGATTATACAGTGGAAGTAACAAATAGATTCAAGGGATTAGATCTGATAGAGTGTATGAAGAACTATGGACAGAGGTCCATGACACTGTATAGGAGGTAGTGATCAAGACCATACCCAAGAAAAAGAAATGCAATAAGGCAAAATGGTTGTCTGAAGAGGCCTTAAAAATGGCTTAGAAAAGAAGAGAAGTTAAAAGCAAAGGAGAAAAGGAAAGATATACCCATTTGAGTTCCAAAGAATAGCAAGAAGAGATAAGAAAGCCTTCCTCAGTGATCAGTACAAAGAAACAGAGGAAAACAATAGAATGGGAAAGATTAGAGATCTCTTCAAGAAAATTAGAGATACCAAGGGAATATTTTATGCAAAGATGAGCACAATGAAGGACAGAAATGGTATGTACCTAATAGAAGCAGAAGTTTTTAAGAAGAGGTGGGAAGAATACCCAGAAGAACTATACAAAAAAGATCTTCATGACCCAGATAACCATGATGTTGTGATCATTTACCTAGAGCCGGACATCCTGGAATGTGAGGTCAAGTGGGCATTAGGAAGCATCACTACCAACAAAGCCAGTGGAGGTGATGGCTGAGCTATTTCAAATCCTAAAAGATGATGCTATGAAAGTGCTACATTCAATATGCCAGCAAATCTGGAAAACTCAGCAGTGGCCACAAAATTGGAAAGGGTTAATTTTCATTCCAATCCCAAAGAAAGGCAATGATGCCAAAGAATGTTGAAACTACAGCCCAACTGCACTCATTTCACGTGCTAGTAAAGTAATGCTCATAATTCTTCAAGCCAGATTTCAACAGTACCTGAACCCTGAATTTCCAGATGTTCATAACTGGATTTAGGAAAGGCAGAGGAGCCAGAGATCAAATTGCCAACATCTACAGGATCATTGAAAAAGCAAGAGAGTTCCAGAAAACCATCTTCAGGAAACTAAGATCATGGCATCTGGTCCCATCATTTCATGGCAAGTAGATGGGCAAACAATGGAAACGGTGATGGACTTTACTTTTGGGGGCTCCAAAATCACTGCAGGTGGTGACTGCAACCATGAAATTAAAAGATGCTTGCTTCTTAGAAGAAAAGCTGTGACCAACCTAGACAGCATTTTAAACAGAAGAGACATTATTTTGCTGACAAAGTCTGTCTAGTCAAAGCTATGGTTTTTCTAGTAGTCATGTATGGATATGAAAGTTGGACTATAAAGAAAGCTGAGCACAGAACAATTGATGGTTTTGAACTGTGGTGTTGGAGAACACTCTTGAGAGTCTCTTGGACTGCAAGGAGATCCAACCAATCAATTGTAAAGGAAATCAGTCCTGAATATTCATTGGAAGGACTGATGCTGAAGCTCAAGCTCCAATACTTTGGCCACCTCATGCGAAGAAATGACTCAATGGAAAAGACCCTGATGCTCAAAAAATTGAAGGTGGGAGTAGGGGCCGTCAGAGGATGAGATGGCTGCATGGCATCACTGATGCAATGGACATGAGTTTGAGTAGGCTCTGTGATTTGGTGATGGGCAGGGAAGACTGTTGTGCTGCAGTCTATTTGGTTGCAAAAAGTTGGACACATTGAGTACCTGAACTGAGCTCAATAGCATCATAAATGTGATAAACTGTCTCTTGGAGAGGAATGGGATAAAACCTGGCCATCCTAAAGGAAATCAACCCTGAATATTCATTAGAATTGATGCTGATGCTGAAGCTCCAGTACTTGACCACCTGATGCAAAGAGCTTATTCATTAGAATAGATCCTGATGCTGGGAAAGAATGAGGGCTGGAGTAGAAAGGGGTGACAGAGGATGAGATGCTTTGATGCCATCATGTATGCAATGGACACAAGTTTGATCAAATTCCTGGAGATAGTGAAAAACAGGGAAGCCTGGCATGCTGCAGTCCTTGGGTTCACAAAGAGTCAGACAAGACTTAGCAACTGAACAACAACAAGGTCGTAAGTTAAAGGCCAATACACAAAGAGACCAATAAAGTTACTAGAATCCTGCCATTCAAAGAGGCCCTGGTCTGGTCCACAGACCCTCTTTGTGACTATCACTTGGATGCTATGAGAAATGCAGAATTCCAGGCATCAGCTCAAGATCTGTTGATTAAGAATCTGCATATCAACAGAATCCCCAGGTGATTCACAAGTTCATTAGAATTTGACAGGCACTGGTCTAGTCCTTATGGCACAAAGCAAAGAGGAACTAAAGAGCCTCTTGATAAAAGTGAAAGAGGATAGTGAAAAGCTGGCTTAAAACTCAACATTCAAGAAATGAAAAACATGGTATCCTGTCCCATCACTTCATGGAAAATAGATGGGGAAACAATGGAAACAATGACAGACTTTATTTTCTTGAGCTGCAAAGTCACTGCAGATGATAATGGAGCCATTAAATTAAAAGATGCTAGCTCCTTAGAAGTAAAGCTATGCCCAACCTGACAGCATATTGAAAAGCAGAGACATTGCTTTACTGACAAAGGTCCATCTAGTCAAAGCCATGGTGTTCTAGTAGTCATGTATGGTTGTGACAGTTGGACCATAAAGAAGGCTGAATGCAGAAGAACTGGTGCTTTTGAGCTGTGGTGTTGGAGAAGACTCTTGAGAGTTCCCTGGACTGCAAGGAGTTAAACCAGTCAATCCTAGAGGAAAGCAGTCCTGATATTCATTGTAAGAACTGATGCCAAAGCTGAAGCTCCAATACTTTGGGTACCTGATGCAAAGAACTGACTCATTGGAAAAGACCCTGATGCTGGGAAAGATTGAAGGCAGGAGGAGAAGGGAATGACAGAGGATGAGCTGGTTGGCTGGCATCACTGACTCAATGGATATGAGTTTGATCAAGTTCTAGGAATCGGTGATGGACAGGAACGCCTGGCGTGCTGCAGACTATGGGGTCGAAAAGAGTTGGACATGACTGAGCAACTGAACTGAACTGGTCTAGTGATTAGCATTCAAAATTAGAGGTTCTTTGTTTCTTTTTGACTGTAAGACACTTTGTAATGAGTCTTCATTTTTTAGTACATCTCCTCTTCAAGATACCCTTAATATTTATATACAAACTGTTGGTTCCTCTTAATATGATCAACCTCAGTCGATTTCTGTCATATTGAATCTGAAGCTGGCAAATTACTTTATATTACTTTTTATTTTATTTAAAAAGCTAGATATTGAAAACTTTTTATATGAAACAACTTGTAAATTCTCTAAGTCATTTGACTTTTTAAAATAACTTTTATTCTCTAAAAAGTCAATTCAAATAATTCATCCTCTGTTTTATGATGTAGCTAAATTTCATCAACTTCTCAAATATCAAAATGTTTATTTTTCTGATTATAAAAGCACTGTATGTTGACCCCAAAGAATTTGGAAGATGGAAAATTTTATAAAGCAGGAAATAAAAATTATGCATTTTCCCAAGAATATTTCATTTTTTGTTGTTGTTCATTTACATGTAACATTTTAAAATAATATTTTAACTTGATATTCAGTTCAGTTCAGTTTAGTCAGTCAGTCGTGTCCGACTCTTTGCCACCCCATGAACTGCAGCATGTCAGGCCTCCCTGTCCATCACCAACTCCCAGAGTTAAAAACTGCTAATTTTCTATATCACAAGCACCAAGACAAATAAAATGTGGAAGGTATTTATTATATAAAATATTAGTGAAACAGATAATGGCAGAGATTAACATTCTCCATCTGTCTTTTATACTTAGAATGATAACTGTGAGTAATATTTCTTAGTTTGAACTAAGCCTAGTTTAAATTTTACTTCATAAAATTAAGTCATTATTATCTATACTTTTCTACAAAATTCATTCACACAGAAGTCTTTTTCATATAGTGATATGGGAAATCATGTCCTGGATGTAAGTACACCATATATTTACACATACACATTCACCCAGACACAATCATATGTACTTTTGTAGGCAAAATAAAGACCAGTAATTATAGCTAAATGAATACATTTCAGATTATTTTTGTTTTCTTTATTTTTTTAATCTTTGCCAAGCTGAACATAAATGACTACTATGTATAGAAATGAAAAGTTGAATTATCTTGTTTTAATTTCATCTTTATTTACATAGAAAGGAAAATCTCACACATAGATGAACATATTATTCAAAAAGTGTTTTTCTTCCTTTTGTACATGTAGAAATCTTTTATTATAGAAAATAACATAAAGAGAATTTCATGTGTTTTTAAACGAGTATGCACATAATGAAAGCTTTGCCTGAAGTAAAAGTCAAATGTGTATGAAAAATAAAAATCAATTCAAACAGAAACATTAATTATATGTCTTTTAAAATGTTCATTATATAATAGGATATGACCATATTTGTACTAGTTGTATAAAGAACCCACCTGCCAATGCAGGAGAAATAAGAGATGTAGGTTTGATGCTTGGGTTAGGAAGATCCCCTAGATGAGGTCATGGCAATCTACTTCAATGTTCTTGCCTGGAAAATCCCATGGACAGAGGAACCTGGCCAGCTACAGTTCATTGGGTCACAAAGAGTCAGACATGACTGAACCAACTTAGCACATGTGCACAAATGTATGTTTATACTTAAAAAAGCAATAAGAGAATACATGGACTTTTGATTTTTAGGTGGAATTTTATGTAAATTTTATTTTATTGAAATAAAAAAATTAAGTGTTAATATTTCTACAGCAGAACTTCTCCAAAGTATGTTTATATAATTTATTATTGTTAAATTTAGTATTAAGTATTATTTGAATACTACAAATTTCCTCCTCACATTTTTAAGATACATATTTTGATATATATCTTAAATATATCTATCAAATGTCTACCTACCTAGCCATTTATTTCCATACACATGTGGAGGTGATGGAATTCCAGTTGAGCTATTTCAAATCCTGAAAGATGATGCTGTGAAAGTGCTGCACTCAATATGCCAGCAAATTTGGAAAACTCAGCAGTGGCCACAGGACTGGAAAAGGTCAGTTTTCATTCCAATCCCAAAGAAAGGCAAGGCCAAAGAATGCTCAACTACCACACAATTGCATTTATCTCACACACTAGTAAAGTAATGCTCAAAATTCTCCAAGCCAGGCTTTAGCAATACGTGAACCGTGAACTTCCTGATGTTCAAGCTGGTTTTAGAAAAGGCAGAGGAACCAGAGATCAAATTGCCAACATCTGCTGGATCATGGAAAAAGCAAGAGAGTTCCAGAAAAACATCTATTTCTGCTTTATTGACTATGCCAAAGCCTTTGACTGTGTGGATCACAATAAACTGTGGAAAATTCTGAAAGAGATGGGAATATCAGACCACCTGATCTGCCTCTTGAGAAATTTGTATGCAGGTCAGGAAGCATCAGTTAGAACTGGACATGGAACAACAGACTGGTTCCAAATAGGAAAAGGAGTTCGTCAAGACTGTATATTGTCACCCTGATTATTTAACTTATATGCAGAGTACATCATGAGAAACGCTGGACTAGAAGAAACACAAGCTGGAATCAAGATTGCCAGGAGAAATATCAATAACCTCAGATATGCAGAGATACCACTCTTATGGCAGAAAGTGAAGAGGAACTCAAAAGCCTCTTGATGAAAGTGAAAGTGGAGAGTGAAAAAGTGGCTTAAAGCTCAAAATTCAGAAAATGAAGATCATGGCATCTGGTCCCACCACTTCATGGGAAATAGATGGGGAAACAGTGGAAACAGCATCAGACTTTATTTTCCTGGGCTCCAAAATCATTACAGGTGGTGACTGCAGCCATGAAATTAAAAGACACTCACTCCTTGGAAGGAAAGTTATGACCAACCTGGATAGCATACTCAAAAGCAGAGACATTACTTTGCCAACAAAGGTTCGTTTAGTCAAGTCTATGATTTTTACTGTGGTCGTATATGGATGTGAGAGTTGGACTGTGAAGAAGGCTGAGTGCCGAAGAATTGATGGTTTTGAACTGTGGTGTTGGAGAAGACTCTTGAGAGTCCCTTGGACTGCAAGGAGATGCAACCAGTCCATTCTGAAGGAGATCAGCCCTGGGATTTCTTTGGAAGCAATGATGCTAAAGCTGAAACTTCAGTACTTTGGCCACCTGATGCGAAGAGTTGACTCATTGGAAAAGACTCCGATGCTGGGAGGGATTGGAGGCAAGAGGAGAAGGGGACGACGGAGGATGAGATGGCTGGATGGCATCACTGACTCGATGGACATGAGTCTTAGTGAACTCCGGGAGTTGGTGATGGACAGGGAGGCCTGGCATGCTGCAATTCATGGGGTCGCAAAGAGTCAGACACGACTGAGTGACTGATCTGATCTGATATATGGTATATGTGAAGGTACAACAGTTCAGTCTCTCAGTCTTGTCCAACTACTTGTGACTCCATGGACTGCAGCACACCAGGCTTCCCTGTCCATCACCAACCCATAGAACTTACTCAAACTATTGTCCATCCAGTCGGTAATACCATCAAACCAACTCATCCTCTGTCATCCCCTTCACCTCCTGCCTTCAATCTTTCCCAGCATCAGGTCTTTTCTAATGACTCAGTTCTTCATATCTGGTGGCCAAAGTATTGGAGCTTCAGCTTGAGCATCAGTCCTTGCAGTGAATATTCAGGACTGATTTCCTTCAGGACAGACTAGTTTGATCTCCTTGCAGTCCAAGGGACTCTCAATAGTCTTCTCCAACACCACAGTTCAAAAGCAGCAATTCTGCGCTCAGCTTTCTTTATAGTCCAACTCTCACATCCATACATGACTACTGCAAAAACCATAGCTTTGACTAGGTGAACTCTGTCAGCAAAGTAATGTCTCTGCTTTTTAATATGCTATTAAAGCATATCTAAACTGATCTAAGCTGATCCCTTAGACTGCAAGGAGATCTAACCAGTCCATTATGAAGGAGATCAGCCCTGGGATTTCTTTGGAAGGACTGATACTAAAGCTGAAACTCCAGTACTTTGGCTACCTCTTGTGAAGAGTTGACTCATTGGAGAAGACTCTGATGCTGGGAGGGATTGGGGGCAGGAGGAGAAGGGAATGACAGAGGATGAGATGGCTGGATGGCATCACTGACTCAATGGACGTGAGTCTGAGTGAACTCCGTGAGTTGGTGATGGACAGGGAGGCCTGGCGTGCTGCAGTTCATGGGGTCGCAGGGAGTTGGACACGACTGAGTGACTGAACAGAACTGAACTGAACTGAAGCTGATCATAGCTTTTCCTCTAAGGAGCAAGCATCTTTTAATTTCATGGCTGCAGTAACCATCTGGAGTGATTTCAGAACCCAAGAAAATAAAATCTGTCACTGTTTCCATTATTTCTCCATCTGTTTGCCATGGCGTGATGGAACCTGATGCCATGATCTCAGTTTTTTGAATGTTGAGTTTTAAGCCAACTTTTTCACTCTCTTCTTTCACTTTCATCAAGAGGCTCTTTAGTTCCTCTTCACTTTCTGCCATAAGGGTGGTGTCATCTGCATATCTGAGGTCATTAATATTTTCCCCAGCAAACAGGATTCCAGCTTGTGCCTCATCCAGCCTGACATTTCACACGATGTTCTCTGCATATAAGTTAAATAAGCAGGGAGAAAATATACATCCTTGATGTACTCATTTCCCAATTTGGAACCAGTCTGTTATTCCATGTCCAGTTCTAACAATCCATCCAATTGTCCAGACCAGAATACTGGAGTGAATAGCTTTTCCTTTCTCCTGGGATTTTTCCAACCCAGGGATTGGACCCAGGTCTCTGGCACTGCGGGCAAATTCTTTACCAGCTGCCCCACGATGGGAGCCCTAATGAAGGTAGTTCAGTTCATTCAGTGCAGTCGCACAGTCGTGTCCAACTCTTTGCAACCCCATGAATCATAGCACGCCAGGCCTCCCTGTCCATCAGCAACTCCTGGAGTTCACTGAGACTCACATCCATCGAGTCAGTGATGCCATCCAGCCATCTCATCCTCGGTCGTCCCCTTCTCCTCCTGCCCCCAATCCCTCCCAGCATCAGAGTCTTTTGCAATGAGTCAACTCTTCACAAGAGGTGGCCAAAGTACTGGAGTTTCAGCTTTAGCATCACTCCTTAAAAAGAAATCCCAGGGCTGATCTTCAGAATGGACTGGATGGAGACTGGATGAGTCTCCAAGGGACTCTCAAGAGTCTTCTCCAACACCACAGTTCAAAAGCATCAATTCTTCGGTGCTCAGCCTTCTTCACAGTCCAACACTCACATCCATATATGACCACAGGAAAAACCATAGCCTTGACTAGATGGACATTTGTTGGCAAAGTAATGTCTCTGCTTTTCAATATGCTATCTAGGTTGGTCATAACCTTCCTTCCAGGGAGTAAGTGTCTTTTAATTTCATGGTTGCAGTCACCATCTGCAGTGATTTTGGTGCCCCAAAAAATAAAGTCTGACACGGTTTCCCCATCTATTTCCCATGAAGTGATGGGACTGGATGCCATGATCTTGGTTTTCTGAATGTTGAGCTTTAAGCCAACTTTTTCACTCTCCACTTTCACTTTCATCAAGAGGCTTTTGAGTTCCTCTTCACTTTCTGCCATAAGGGTGGTGTCATCTGCATATCTGAGGTTATTGGTATTTCTCCTGGCAATCTTGATGCCAGCTTGTGTTCATTCCAGTCCAGCATTTCTCATGATGTACTCTGCATATAAGTTAAATACTCAGGGTGACAATATACAGCCTTAACGAACTCCTTTTCCTATTTGGAACCAGCCTGTTGTTCCATGTCCAGTTCTAACTGTTGCTTCCTGACCTGCATACAAATTTCTCAAGAGGCAGATCAGGCAGTCTGGTATTCCCATCTGTTTCAGAATTTTCCACAGTTTATTGTGATCCACACAGTCAACGGCTTTTTCATAGTCAATAAAGCAGAAATAGATGTTTTTCTGGAACTCTCTTGCTTTTTCCATGATCCAGCAGATGTTGGCAATTTGATCTCTGGTTCCTCTGCCTTTTCTAAAACCAGCTTGAACATCAGGAAGTTCACGGTTCATATATTGCTGAAGCCTGGCTTGGAGAATTGTGAGCATTACTTTACTAGCATATGAGATGAGTGCAATTCTGCAGTAATTTGAGCAATCTTGGGCATTGCCTTTCTTTGGGATTGGAATGAAAACTGACCTTTTCCAGTCCTGTGGCCACTGCTGAGTTTTCCAAATTTGATGGCATATTGAGTGCAACACTTTCACAGCATCATCTTTCAGGATTTGAAATAGCTCAACTGGAATTCCATCACCTCCACTAGCTTTGTTCATAGTGATGCTTTCTAAAGCTCACTTGACTTCACATTCCAGGATGTCTGGCTCTAGATGAGTGATCACACCATCCTGATGATCTGGATTGTGAAGATCTTTTTTGTACAGTTCTTTGTGTATTCTTGCTACATGTTCTTAATATCTTCTGCTTCTGTTAGGTCCATACCATTTCTGTCCTTTATCGAGCTCATCTTTGCATGAAATGTTCCTTTGGTATCTCTGATTTTCTTGAAGAGATCTCTAGTCTTTCCCATTCTGTTGTTTTCCTCTATTTCTTTGCATTGATTGCTGAGGAAGGCTTTCTTATCTCTTCTTGCTATTCTTTGGAACTCTCCATTCAGATGCTTATATCTTTCCTCTTCTCCTTTGCTTTTCACAGCTATTTGTAAGGCCTCCTCAGACAGCCATTTTGCTTTTTTGCATTCTTTTCCATGGCGATGGTCTTGATCCCTGTCTTTTGTACAAGGTCACGAACATCTGTTCATAGTTCATCAGGCACTCTATCTATCAGATCAAGGCCCTTAAATCTATTTCTCACTTCCACTGTATAATCATAAGGGATCTGATTTATGTCATACCTGAATGGTCTAGTGGATTTCCATACTTTCTTCAATTTCAGTCTGAATTTGGCAATAAGGAGTTCATGATCTGAGCCACAGTCCACTCCTGGTCTTGTTTTTGTTGAATGTATAGAGCTTCTCCATCTTTGGCTGCAAAGAATATAATCAATCTGATTTTGGTGTTGACCATCTGGTGATGTCCATGTGTAGAGTCTTCTCTTGTGTTGTTGGAAGAGGGTGTTTGCTATGACCAGTGCATTTTCTTAGCAAAACTCTATTAGTCTTTGCCCTGCTTCATTCCGTATTCCAAGGCCAAATTTGCCTGTTACTCCAGATGTTTCTTGACTTCCTACTTTTGCATTCCAGTCCCCTAAAATGAAAAGGACATCTTTTTTGGGTGTTAGTTAATAAAGGTCTTGCAGGTCTTCACAGAACCGTTCAACTTCAGCTTCTTCAGCATTACTGGATGCGGCATAGATTGGATTACTGTGATATTGAATGGGTTGCCTTGGAAACAAACAGAGATCATTCTGTCGTTTTTGATATTGCATCCAAGTACTGCATTTCGGACTCTTTTGTTGACCATGATGGCTACTCCTTTTCTTCTGAGGGATTCCTGCCTGCAGTAGTGGATATAATGGTCATCTGAGTTAAATTCACCCATTCCAGTCCATTTTAGCTCACTGATTCCTAGAATGTTGACGTTCACTCTTGCCATCTCTTGTTTGACCACTTCCAATTTGCCTTGATTCATGGACCTGACATTCCGGGTTCCTATGCAATATAGCTCTTTACAGCATTGGACCTTGCTTCTATCACCAGTAACATCCACAGCTGGGTATTGTTTTTTCTTTGGCTCCATCCCTTCATTCTTATTCTTTAATAAATAAATAAATAAATTCTTTAATAAATAAAAATTTATTTTTCCACTGATCTCCAGTAGCATATTGGGCACCTACTGACCCGGGGATTTCCTCTTTCAGTATCCTATCATTTTGCCTTTTCATACTGTTCATGGGGTTCTCAAGGCAAGAGTACCAAAATGGTTTGCTATTCCCTTCTCCAGTGGACCACATTCTGTCAGATCTCTCCACCACCCGCCCATCTTGGGTTTCCCCATGGGCATGGCTTAGTTTCATTGAGTTATACAAGGCTGTGGTCCTAGTGTGATTAGATTGACTAGTTTTCTGTGAGTATGGTTTCAGTGTGTCTGCCCTCTGATGCCCTCTTGCAGCACCTACTGACTTACATGGGTTTCTCTTACCTTGGGTATGAGGTATCTCCTCAGAGCTGCTCTGGCAAATTGCAGCCGCTGCTCCTTACCTTGGACGAGGGGTATCTCCTCACTGAGGCCCTTCCTGACCTTCAACGTGGGATAGCTCCTCTAGGCCCTCCTGCGCCCTCGCAGCCACTGCTCCTTGGCTGTGGGGCTGCTCCTCCTGGCCGCCACCCCTGACCTCAGACTTGGGTAGCTCCTCTGGGCTGCTGCCCCTGACCTCAGATTGGGTAGCTCCTCTCCGCCGTTCCTGCGCTGTCACAGCCTGGCACTCTCGGCCGCTGCCCCTGACCTCGGATGTGGGGTAACTCCTCTTGGCTGCCGCCCTTTGGGCATGGGGTCCTCCAGCTTCTGCCCCTGACCTCTGACGTGGGGTAGCTCCTCTTGCACATGCTTAGTGCACCATTGCAGCAGCCCGAGCATGAAGGTAATTTAATGGTAAACCAGAAATGGGAGATCAGGTGAGTCAGAGGTCCTAATTCACTAAACTGATAGAGTCTGTTGTTGTTGAGATAGTTGTAAGTGATAATTGCTAAGTCCTGTTCAACTCTTTGTGATCCCATGGTTGTAGTCTGTCAGGCTTCTCTGTTCATGGAATTGTCCAGGCAATAATGCTGGAGTGGGTAACCATTCCCTTCTCCAGGGGATCTTCCTAACCCAGGGATCAAAACATTATCTCCTATATTTCAGGCAGATTCTTTACCACCTGAGTCACCAGGGAAACCTAGAAGTATTTAAGGGATATAAGAGAGATTGTTGTATGTGTTGAGAAGTCAAGTCTCTTTCCAAATTTTAGCTCTCTTATTTGAAAAAGAAAATGAAACTAGGATACTCTCATTTCTACATCAGTCAATGAAGATATTACTATTCTACTTATAATGCATTGTAAGAATTACAGTTAAATAATGAAGTACTTAGCAAAATGCTTAACAGATAGAAATTGTCCCAAAATACCTAAGGTCATTTCCAATTCCAAAAATTCAGTAGTCAACTTTGTTTTTTTTTGTTTTTTTTTTTGGTCTGTGTTTTTAGTGGAAATAAAGTATATTTCTGCAAATTATTCATTTGTGCTCTCTTCCTTCCTCTTTCAGGTCACTTAACATACAACACTTAATCCAGTTGTTAACCATTTTAACCTGAGGAGTTGTTGAAAACAAATCCTCTTTAGGAGGCTTTCTAAAGTCCACTGGTGATTTCAAAATAGCTTGAAAATCAATCAGATTAACTGAAACATTTTCTGTTCAGGCATCTATTAGAAAACTGATGTCTGTATAATGCTTCTTTGACATTGTGACCTTTATCATCTCAGCCATACAAAATGAGTACTGAAAATTAATACTTGATGGCAGGTTTTTCCCAAACTGTGTTTTTCCCTGGAAATTCACATTTCTAATTAGTGTTAGGTTAGTATTAGCAGTGACTTTTTCGTAGAAAAATTTTAGGTCATATTTTTAGAGTCTCTCTCTCTCTCTCTCTCTGTACATACATAACCACAATATTTTTAGGGGGGAAAAAAAAAAAACTTCAGAGTAACAAAAATGTATGTCAGTCCTTTATCTTCAATAATTCTAGGAGTGAATAATAATTGGAAATTTAACATATGGGTAAAGTTATGCCACGTTAGGCACATTTAGAAGACTTGAGTCTTAGATCAATCTGGTAGTAATTACTTATGAACTTTAACAACCCATCCAAAGTCTGTGGGCTGCAGTTTCTTCATCAAATAATCAATGTTTGGATTTTATTACCTTCATAGTACTAAAATAAATTTCTGAGATGTGTGGCTATTTCTATAATGAATTAGGTGGACTTTTTATCAAGCAGGTATTATATTTATCTCATTCATGCCTATATTAACCAATACCTGAGAATCCATCATTAAAAGTAGGCTCCCAATAAATGTTAATATTTAAATGATGCAATTTTTCTTGCACTAGTTTGATTCAGTTTTGAGTAGAAATTTTCTGATTAAGAGACACAAAAATCTACAGGCATATATCATTTTTTCATATTAGTAAGTCATCATGAATCAAGGCATATCTCATTTTATTTCACTTTGTTCTATTGTACTTTGCAAACATTGCAACTTTTGCAAATTAAATAAAGAAAGCCTGCATAAAGGAAGCCTTTTTCCAACAATATTTGCTCATTTGTATCCCTGTGCCATGTTCTGATAATTCACATAATACTTCTAACTTTTCATCACTATTATATTTGTCAGTGATCTTTGATATTACTATCATGACTTTTGAGACACATTAATAAGATGGCACACTTAATCGATAAATATTGTATATTTTCTGACTTACTCCATCAGACTGCCTTTCCCTGTTTTTCTTTATCTCTTTGAACCTCCTTTATTCAATAAGACACAAGAAAATTAAAAATTAGGCAAATTAATAGCCCTGTAATGGCCCCTAAGTATACAAGTCAAAAGAAGAGTTGCATATCTCTCACTTTAATTAAAATCTAGAAGTTATTAAGCTTAATGAGGAAGGCATGTTGAAAGCAGAGATAGGCCAAAAGTAAGCCTTTTGCTCCAGCCAGTTTGCCAAGTTGCAAATGCAAAGAAAAAGTTCTTGATGGAAATTAAAACTGCTACTCCATTGAATACATGAATGGTTTAAAAAAAAAAAAAAAGTGGGACAGTCTCATTCTTATCAAGAAAGTTTTACTCATCTAGATAAAACATCATATCAGCTACAACACTCCCTTAAGCCAAAGCCTAGTCAAGAGGAAGGCCCTCATGCTTGTTCTCAGTCACTTCAGTCTTGTCTGACTCTTTGCAACCCTATGGACTGTAATGCATGTGGTTCTTCTGTCCATTGGATTCTCCAGGCAAGAAAATGAATGGGTTGCCATGCCCTCTTCTAGGGGATCTTCCTGACTGAGGGATCAAACCCACGTCTCCTGTGTCTTCTGCACTGGCAGGCAGATTCTTTACCACTGAGCCACCTGAGAAGCCCAGAGGAAGGCCCTCAGTTCAGTTCAGTCGCTTAGTCGTGTCTGACTATTTGCGACCCCATGAATCACAGCACGCCAGGCCTCCCTGTCCATCACCAACTCCCAGAGTTCACTCAAACTCATGACCATCAAGTTGGTGATGCCATCCAAACATCTCATCCTCTGTCGTCGCCTTCTCCTCCTGTCCCCAATCCCTCCCAGCATCAGAGTCTTTTCCAATGAGTCAACTCTTCGCATGAGGTGGCCAAAGTATTGGAGTTTCAGCTTTAGCATCAGTCTTTCCAATGAACACTCAGGACTGATCTCCTTTAGGATGGACTGGTTGGATCTCCTTGCAGTCCAAGGGACTCTCAAGAGTCTTCTCCAACACCACAGTTCAAAAGCATCATTTCTTTGGCTCTCAGCTTTATCCACCGTCCAACTGTCACATCCATACATGACCACTGGAAAAACCATAGCCTTGACTAGACGGACTTTGTTGGCAAAGTAATATCTCTGCCTTTGAATATGCTCTCTAGGTTGGTCATAACTTTACTTCCAAGAAGTAAGCATCTTTTAATTTCATGGCTGCAATCACCATCTTCAGTGATTTTGGAGCCCAGAAAAATAAAAAATCTGACACTGTTTCCACTGTTTTCTCATCTATTTCCCCTGAAGTGATGGGGCGAAATGCCATGTTCTTAGTTTTCTGAATGTTGAGCTTTAAGCCAACTTTTTCACTCTCTTCTTTCACTTTCAAGAGGCTTTTTATTTCCTCTTCACTTTCTGCCATAAGGGTGGTGTCATTTGCATATCTGAGATTATTGATATTTCTCCCGGCAATCTTGATTCCCCTGCTGCTAAGTCACTTCAGTAGTGTCCAACTCTGTGCAAACCCATAGACGGCAGCCCACCAGGCTCCCCCTTCCCTGGGATTCTCCAGGCAAGAACACTGGAGTGGGTTGCCATTTCTTTCTCTAATGCATGAAAGTGAAAGTGAAGTCACTCAGTCACGTCCGTCTCCCCACGACCCCATGGACTGCAGACTATCAGGCTCCTCCGTCCATGGGATTTTCCAGGCAAGAGTACTGGAGTGGGGTGCCATTGCCTTCTCCCTTGATTCCCCTAGTGCTTTTCAATTCTCTAAAGGCTGAGAGAAATGAAGATGCTACCGAAGAAAAATTGGAAGATAGCTGACATTTGTTGATGAGGTTTAAGGAAAGAAACTGTATCCATAGTATGAAAATGCAAGGTGAAGCAGCAAGTGCCGATGCAGAAGCTGCAGCAAGTTATCCAAATTTAGCTGTGATAATTAATGAAGGTGTTTACAGTGAAAATATACTTTCAATATAGATGAAACAGCCTTATATTGGAAGAAGGTGTCACGTAAAAATTTCGTAGCTAGAGAGAAGTCAGTGCCTGGCTTCAAAACTTCAAAGGACAGGCTGAATTTCTTGTTAGAGGCTAATACAAGTGGTGACTTTAAGTTGAAGCAAATGCTCATTTACCATTCTACAGATGCTGGGGCCCTTAGGAGTTGGGCTAACTAACTCTATCTGTGCTTTATCTATGGAACAGCAAAGCCTGAATGACAGAATGTTTGTTTACCACATGGTTTACTGAATATTGGAGGTTCACTGTTGAGGCCTACTATTCAGAAAATAAAGTTTTCTTTTTTTTTTTTTCCCCAAAATATTACAGTTCATTGACAATGCACCTGCTCACCCAAAGGTTCCAATGGAGATATTTTGTTGTTGTTCAATCAGTAAGTCGAGTCTGACTCTTTGTGACCCCTTAGACAGTAGCCCATACAGTGAGATTATTGTTGCTTTTATGCCTGCTGGCACATTATCCATTCTGCAGGATATGGATCAAGGAGTCATTTGAATATCAAATGACTTAAGAAGTATATTTCATAAACTGACATAGTGATTCTTCCCTCCACAGAAGATCCTCTGTAGGAGCACGTGGCAACCCACTCCATTATTCTCAACTGGGGAATCCCATGGACAGAGGATCCTGGCAGTCTACTGTCCCTGGGGTCTCAAAGAATGGATATGATTGAAACTACTTAACATGAAGGCACTGATTAATTTGAGCAAAGTAAATTGAAAGCTTTTTAGAAAGGATCCACCATACTAAATGCTACTAAGAACATTCATGACTCATGAGAAGAAATTAACATAATCAGAAGTTTCAGTTCAGTTCAGTCACTCTCTTGTGTCTGACTCTAGCATCTGCAACCACATGGACTATGGCACATGAGGCTTCCCTGTCCATCACCAACTTCCAGAGCTTGCACAAACTCATGTCCATCGAGTCAGTGATGCTATCCAACTATCTCTGTCATCCCCTTCTCCTCCTGCCTTCAATCTTTCCCAGCATCAGGGTCTTTTCCAATGAATCAGTTCTGCCTGTTAGGTGGCCAAAGTATTAGAGCTTCAGTTTCAGCATCAGTCCTTTCAACATATATTCAGGACTGGTTTCCTTTGGGTTTGACTGGTTTTATCTCTTTGCAGTCCAAGGAACTCTCAAGAGTCTTCTCCAATACCACAGTTCAAAAGCATCGATTCTTCAGAGTTCAGCATTCTTTGTGTTTCAACTCTCACATCCATACACGACTACTAGAAAAATGATAGCTTTGACTAGATGGACATTTGTCAGCAAAGTAATGTCTCTGCTTTTTAATATGCTGTCCAGTTTGGTCATTGATTTTCTTCCAAGGAACAGGGGTCCTTTACTTTCATGGCTGCAGTCACCATCTGTAGTGATTTCAGAGGCCAAGAAAATAAAGTCTGTCACTGTTTCCATTGTTTCCCCATCAATATACCATGAAGTGATGGGACCAGATGCCATGATCTTAGTTTTCTGAATGTTGAGTTTTAAGCCAGCTTTTTCACTCTCCTCTTTCACTTTCATCAAGAAGTTCTTCAGTTCCTCTTTGCTTTCTGCCATAAGGATGGTCTCATCTGCATATCAGAATTTATTGAGATTTCTCCTAGCAATCTTGATTCCAACTTGTGTTTCATTCAGCCTGGCATTTCACATGATGTACTCTGCATATAAGTTAAATAAGCAGGGTAACAATATACAGCCTTGATATATTCCTTTCACAATTTGGGACCAGATTGTTGTTCCATGTCTGGTCCTAACTGTTGCTACTTGACCTGCATACAGATTTCTTAGGAGGCAGGCAAGGTGATCTGGTATTCCCATCTCTTGAAGGATTTTCCAGTTTGTTGTGATCCATACAGTCCAAGACTTTGACACAATCGATAAAAAAGACATAGATATTTTTCTGGAATTCTCTTGCTTTTGTTAGCAATCTGGTGTTGCTATTAAAAAGAGATGCTGGCAATTTGATCTCTGGTTCCTCTGCCTTTTCTAAAATCCAGCTTTAACATCTGAAAGTTCTCGGTTCATGTATTGCTGAAGCCTAGCTTGGAGAGTTTTGAGCATTACTTTCCTAGCATGTAAAATGAGGGCAATTGTGTGGTAGTTTGAACATTCTTTGGCATTGCCTTTCTTTGGGATTGGGATGAAAACTCACCTTTTCCAATCCTGTGCCCACTGCTGAGTTTTCCAGATTTGCAGGCATATTGAGTGCAGCACTCTCACAGCATCATCTTTTAGGATTTGAAATAGCTCAGCTGAAATTCTATCACCTCCACTAGCTTTGTTCATAGTGATGTTTCCTAAGGCCCACTTCACTTTGCACTCCAGGATGTCTGGCTCTAGGTTAATGATCACACCATTATGGTTATCTGGATCATGAAGATCTTATTTTTATAGTTCTTCTGGGTATTTTTGCACCTCTTAATATCTTCTGCTTCTATTAGGTCCATACTGTTTTTGTCCTTTAATGTGCCCATCTTTGCATGAAATGTTCCCTTGGTATCCCTAATTTTCTTGAAGTAATCTCTAATCTTTCTCATCCTATTGTTTTCCTCTATTTCTTTGCATAGATTAGTTAGGAAGGCTTTCTTATCTCTCTTTGTTATTCTTTGGAACTCTGCAGATGGGTATATCTTTCCTTTCCTCTTTTGCCTTTTGCTTCTCAGAAGTTTAGAATTCAGTTTTGATCTTCATGGATAGCACTTTGAAGGACTAAAGGCTTCAGTGGAGGGAGAAACTGCAGATGTGGTGTAAACAGCAAAATACCTAAAGTTAGAAAGGGAGCCTGAAGACTTGACTGAATTGCTACAATCTCTTGAAAACACTTTGGGGCTTCCCTGGTGTTGGGATTCAGGCAGTAAAGAATCTGCCTGCAATGTGGGAGACCCAAGTTCTATCCCTGGGTTGGGAAGACCCCCTGGAGAAGTGAATGGCTATCCACTCCAGTATTCTTGCCTGGAGAATTCCCTGTATTGAGGAGCCTTTTGGGCTATAGTTCATGTGGTCGCAAAGAGTTAGACAAGACTGAGCAACTAACATTCACTCATTCAATGATAACACTTTAGCAAATGATAATTTCTTTCTTATGAATGAGCAAAGTGAGTTGTTTTTGCAGTAGAATTTACTCTTGGTGAAGACAGTGTGAGGATTGTTGAATTGACAACAAAATGTTTATTACACAAGCTTAGTCAATAAAGCAGTAGCAGGGTTTGAGAAGATTGACTCCAATCTTGAAAGAATTTCTACTGTGGCTAAAATGGTATCAAAGAGCATTACAAGCTACAAACAAACAAACAAAAAAAACACACCAGCTCATGAAAGAAAGAATCAGTCGATGAAGGACAATTCACTGTTGTCTTGCCATAGCCACATAAACCTTCAGCAACCACCACCTTGATCAATCAGTGGCCACTAACTTCTAGGTAAAACTCTCCACTAGAAAAAAATATTAGGATTTACTGAAGGGTTAGATAATCATTAGCACTTTTTAACAATGCTGCTGCTGCTGCTACTGCTAAGTCACTTCAGTCGTGTCCAGCTCTGTGTGACCCCATAGAGGGCAGCCCACCAGGCTCCCCCATCCCTGGGATTCTCCAAGCAAGAACACTGGAGTGGGTTGCCATTTCCTTCTCCAATGCATGACAGTGAAAAGTGAAAGTGAAGTCTCTCAGTCCTGTCCGATTCTAGCGACCCCATGGACTGCAGCCTACCAGGCTCCTCCATCCATGGGATTTTCTAGGCAAAAGTACTGGAGTGGGGTGCCATTGCCTTCTCCGTTTTAACAATGAGGTATTTTTAAATTGAGGTGTATACATTACTTTTATGTACATAAAATAAATGTACACAAATAAATTTCCCTGCTCCTTGGACAGCAAGGAGATCAAACCAGTCAGTCCTAAAGGAAATCAACCCTTAATATTCATCAGAAGGACTGGTGCTGAAGCCAAAGCTGCAATATTTTGGCCACATGATGCAAAGAGCTGACTCATTGTAAAGACCCAGATTCTAGGAAAGATTGAGAGCAAGAGGAAAAGGGGGTGACAGAAGATGACATGGTTGGATGGCATCATGGCCTCAATGGACATGAATTTGAGCAAATTCCGGGAAATGGTGAAGGACAGGGAAGCCTGCCATGCTGCAGTTCATGTAGTCACAAAGAGTTGGACACTACTGAGAGGCTGAACAACAACAAAGTTTAAAATTAAGGTATGTACAACTTTTTTTACAGACATAATGCTATTGTGCACTTAATAGACTTCAATATGCTGTAAACATAACTTTTATATGCATTAGGAAACCAAACATTTGTATGAATGTCTTTATTGTGATATTTTGTTTATTGTGGAAGTCTGGAAAAAACTTGCAATTTCTCTGAGGCATGCCTGTATTCACATGTAACCAAAGTCTATTGTAAGGTATTTTTCAAAATTAGATTTCAGAAATTTAACACAGTTAACTTTCCATGATCTTATTTTCATCATAGAGTGATAGATGCTCTTATGTCAGCCAAGGCAGAACTGAGTTACCAGAACAAAGTAAGCCCTTGATATCTCTATAGTATCTATAAATATCCACTCCAAATAACTTGTTTTATACTTATAAAAGACTCTCGATAAACATCAATTCAGTTAAAGCAAAAAATAAAAGTTTAATCTCCAGCGTCAACTACCACAGATATTCTATATGTCATTTTCTGAAGGCACCAGGTATTGTATAGTTTGCAAAACACCTAAGGGGGCCAATTTTGCTAAACAATTTGAAACTAATGGGATCTCTTGTCACCAATGGCAGTGGGGATAGTACAGATGGCTTCATTTCAAAAAGGCACTACACTGCTCTGAATCAGTCCTTATAATAGAAACTTGAGAACATACTTGATATGGTTTCAAAATAGGAATTTTAGGGAAAACTATCACCTGATCCATTCCAACATAAAAGAATGTTCATAATATAAATACCAGCTCTCACAAAAAAAAAGTCTCAAATCTCAATTTGTTGTTGTTCCATTGCTAAGCTGTGTCTGACTCTTTGCAAACCCATGGACTGCAGCACAGTACTAAGTGATATCATTTCTAACATATAAATTATATCTTATATTTATGTGTAACACATGGTATATATTATATATACTTAAAGTTAAAATTGCCTTATGATGCTAGCATTAAAACAGTCTTTTTATTTCCTTCAAAGGAAAAAAAAAATGAATTGAGTCTGAAAATTGAATTGTCTGATCAAGATTTAAGTACAGCTGTTAAATTACATTGTCAGCCTTGTAATAAATTCTGATTTAGAATTTATACCTTTGTGAACAGATTAGCAGACCTAATTGATTTTGATCTGTTAACTTCAATTTGCAGTTTTAAAAGGTGTGACTCACCCAGATTTATGGGTTGAAGCTCTTGTGTTTGAATTAGTGAATTTTGCCTTTGATCTCATATTAAGAAGAATTTTGGTTAAGTACATATATTTCTGAATGGAAATTTGCCTTAACTCCTGGGTATTGAACATATTTTCATTATTGTCCCCATTTATTAATCTCCAAACATTTGAAACAATAATTTTACATCTCATTTACTATCTGTCAACCATCAGTTTCTATTTTCATGTAATTATGAGGAGAATTTATCCTGTGTTTTTGTCTTCACATCATCCCCCTGGACTTTGCCTGCAGTGATAGACATATGGCCAAAATGTTTTAATTCAGTTGTTAACACACCATATTGCACATAACAATCATTTATCATAGAAGCTGTTAAATACTGTGGGAGAAGCCTGGACAATAATTATAAATTATCTCATAATTATATTTTAAGGTTTGAAAAATCAGTGTTTATAGATATTCATTACATGGCAATTGGTTCTTGTTCAGAACGAATATAATAGCAGAGTGTAAAGACTGTTTCCTGGTTCTTATTTCACCCACTTTATTAAATTTTGGCATCAGGTACAACAAAAATATTTTGGCAGTTGACAAATGATACAATGATTCTATATCAAAGAGTACTTAAGTAGGCTTAGAATATTTTTATTTCAACAAATAAAATTATTTTTTATTTAAATAAAAATGGTAAAACTTATTGGGGCAGGTAATTAGCCTAAAGTACAATTGTAGCAATATTTATAAAAGATTTTCTGTTTTTTTTTAATTTTTAATTGAAGGATAGTTGCTTTATAAAATTTTGTTGTTTCTGTCAAACATCAACATGAATGAGTCATAGGTATACATACATCCCCTCCTTCTTTAACTTCCTTGCTGTCTTCCTCCCCATCCCATCCCTCTAGTTTGATACAGAGCCCCTGTTTGAGTTCCCTGAGTCATACAGCAAATTCCATTTGGGTATCAGTTTTACAAATGGTAATGTAAGTTAATTGGCATCATGGAGATTTTTATTCAGTCATTTTCTTTATTATTGCCAGTAGCTTAACTTTCCCCTAAAACTTGATCTCAGGAAATCTAAGTTGAGTTCAGTTGCTCAGTGTGTCTGAATCTTTGCAACTCCATGGTCTGCAGCATGCCAGGCTACCCTGTCCATCACCAACTCCTGGAGTCTACTCAAACTCATTTCCATCACATTGGTGATGGCATCTAACCATTTCATCCTCTGATGTCCCTTTCTCCTCCTGCCTTCAATCTTTCCCAGCATCAGGGTCTTTTCCAATGAGTTGGTTGTTCACATCTGGTACCAAAGTATTGGAATTTCAACTTCAGCATCAGTACTTTCAATGAATATTCAGGACTGATTTCCTTTAGGATAGACTGGTTGGATCTCCTTGCTGTCCAGGGACTCTCAAGAGTCTTCTCCAACGCCACAGTTCAAAAGCATTGATTTTTCAGTGCTCAACTTTTATTATAGTCCAACTCTCACATCCATACATGACTACTGGAAGAACAATAGCTTTGACTAGATGGACTTTTGTTGGTAAAGTAATGTCTCTGCTTAATATGCTGTCTAGGTTGGTCATAACTTTTCTTCCAAGGAACAAAGAGTAAGCCTCTTTTAATTTCATGGCTGCAGTCACCATCTGTAGTAATTTTGGCACTCCAAAAAATAAAGTTTCTCACCATTTCCATTGTTTCCCTAGCTATTTGCCATGAAGTGACAGGACTGGATGCCATGAACTTTGTTTTCTGAATGTTGAGTTTTAAGCCAACTTTTTCATTCTCCTCTTTCACTTTCATCAAGAGGCTCTTTAGTTCCTCTTTACTTTCTGCCTTCTGCATATTTGAGGTTATTAATATTTCTCCCAGCAATCTTGATTCCAACTTGTGCTTCATCCAGCCCAGCATTTTGCATGATATACTCTGCATATAAGTGAAATAAACAGTGTGACATTATAGAGCCTTGACATACTCCTTTCCTAATTTGGAACCAGTTTGTTATTCCTTGTGAAGTTCTTTTTTTTTTTTAACATTAAATATAATATTTTTATTATATCTAGGTTTACTACAATAAGATCTTCTTGTCAGCAAGAAAAGTGAAGTTCTAACTGTTGTTACTTGACCTACATACAGATTTCTCAGGAGGCAGGTCAGGTGGTCTGATATTCCCATCTCTTTAAGAATTTCCCACTGTTTGTTGTGATTCACACAGTCAAAGGCTTTGGCGTAGTCAAGAAAGCAAAAGAAGATGTTTTTCTGGAACTGTCTTGCTTTTTTGATGATCCGGTAGATGTTGGCAATTTGGTCTCTGGTTCTTCTGTCTTTTCTAAATCCAGCTTGAACATCTGGAAGTTCACAGTTCATGTACTTTTGAAGCTTGCCTTGGAGAATTTTGAGCATTACTTTGCTAGCATGTGAGATGAGTGCAACTGAGTGGTAGATTGAACATTCTTTGGTGGCCATGGGACTGGAAAAGGTCAATTTTCATTCCAATCCCAAAGAAAGGGAATCTAAACTCTGAACAATGCTTCCTGATCTTCCAGTTTTCCTTCCTCCACCTCTTCTCCAAAATATATGTCACTTTTCCAGGAACTTTAGCTTTGACTGCCTGTCATTTCTTCTTTAGTATTCCTTTTATCTGCTTATTTTCCTCTACAGCCATTTTACTATCTGATTAATTCTATTACCACTCCTTTACATGTAGGCTCAAACCACTGTTCCTTTTTTCCTTCCTATATGTTTGGAACAGAGGAGTTGGTTGTGGTACCTTCTGCCCAACATGTGAAGTGGCAGTGAAAGCTTATAAATAAGATAATGGCATTTTACTGTAATTAAAAAAAATTAGTGCATATAAGTTTTTAAGAAAAACACCAAACTATACATAAAGATAAGAATGGTATTTTTCCTTTTGTCTCAGGCTTCAATATGGCTCATGGAAGCACTATTATATATACTACCTACCAAAATCATGTAACTTCTTATTTTTGAATAAGCTGATTCACACTATTCTTATTTTCTATAGAGTGTTTATCTTTTTCATATGAGAAACTGGATATAATATTTGAAAGAGTAGACACTTTGGAGTCAAACTAACTGGTTTTCACATCCCTGTTCTGCTGTATGTTATATATTTACTTTGGTGAATTTACATTTATACCTGGATCAGATGGTAAAGCAACTGCCTACAATGCGGAAGACCCAGGTTCGATCCCTGGGTTGGGAAGATCCTCTGGAGAAGGAAATGGCAACCCACTCCAGTACTCTTGCCTGGATAATCCCATGGATGGAGGAGCATTGTAGGCTACAGTCGATGGGGTCACAAAGAGTCGGACACAACTGAGTGACTTCACATCATCACCTGAATCTTAGTTAACTCATCTGTAAAATGGTAATATAAATAAGGGTTAATCAATTTTAATTAAATAAGTTGTTGTAAACTGTGGTGACATGTTTTCAAAAATACATCCTTTATATTTCAAGTTTAAGTTGACTATGCTTTTAAAAGGTGCTTAAACATGTTGTGCTTCTTTCTTTTAAAAAAATTATTTTAAAATTATCATTATAGCAATTTATTTTCTATTTATTTATTTATTTTATTTTATCTTTTAATTTATTTATTTTAGTTGGACCCTAATTACTTTATAATATTGTAGTGGTTTTTGCCATACATTGATATGAATCAGCCATGGGTTTACATGTGTTCCCCATCCTGACCCCCCCCTCCCTCCCCATCCTATCCCTCTGGGTGATCCCAGTGCACCAGCCCTGAGCACCCTGTCTCATGCATTGAACCTGGACTGGCGATCTGTTTCATATTTATTTTTAATTTATTTTTTAATTATCATTGCTTTACAGAATTGTGTTGGTTTCTGCCAAACATCAACATTAAACAGCCACAGGCTTACATATGCTGCATCAGAGTGCTCCTCCTTCTCTTTTTTCCCATGTCCCATTTCTTCTACAATTACTACTCATGCTTCAGAATTCAGCTGCTGCTGCCGCTGCTGCTAAATTGCTTCAGTCGTGTCCTACTCTATGTGACCCCATAGACGGCAGCCCGTCAGGCTCCCCCATTTCTTGGATTCTCCAGGCAAGAATACTGGAGTGGGTTGCCATTTCCTCTTCCAATGCATGAAAGTGAAAAGTGAAAGTGAAGTCACTCAGTCATGTCCGACTCTTCGCGACCAGGCTCCTCCGGCCATGGGATTTTCCAGGCAAGAGTACTGGAGTGGGTTGCCATGGCCTTCTTTGCAGAACTCAGCTAGGTTGTTAACTTTCTAGAGAGATTGTTATCTAAACCCTAAACTAGATTACCCATTATTAGTACTGGAATCAACATGTGGTTTGTCCCATTTGTCAAAGTTGAAATGATCGATTTATACAATTATTGGTTTAATATCTTCCCCTTATAATCAATTGCAAGTAAGAGTTCAGCTTCTTTTTTCCTCACTATTTTATAACCAACATATAACATAGTATCCAGTAAATAGTAACAGAGCAAAAAAATAAAACATTTTTTATGAATAATGTTTGAGTGATGATATCAACCTTGTATTAGTTGAGTTTCTTCCTCTCGACATTCTAATAAAGAGATCTTGGAAAACACACAAAAAGCATTCCAATCAAATAATTTATTATGTTTTTATAGTATACAAAGCAGGTTGAGATTAACACCAGCAATCAGGATATTTTATAATCATAGAACTTATCCTATTAGGTTAATCTGTTACTGATAAATTCTCATAGGTATCTCCTGGCATACTTAAAACACATACAATTCAACATTTATGCCTCTAATGTACCTTGAAACACTAAAAGGCAACATTCTTAAAAAATGACAAATTTTTATTTAAATGCTAATTATGCAAGGCAAGCCATTAAATCTGTTTGTATATTCTCTGAAATATTACAGCTACACAGACATAAAAATATGACTATTAGGAACCAGGATATAAATTATTATTATTTAGCTAAAGACCACCTTTTAGTTGTGTGACATTAGGGGACTTCAGAATACCTGTATAATTTTACACTACATGGTTATTTATAAAAACATGATTAGTGACATTTTAAAACTGCAAGACAATACAAATATTTTTGTTTATGTAATTATGACATAAAAGGTGATTTTTTTTTAATTCTAAAGGTTTATTTGGAGTTTACAAAAAAAATTACTATAGCAAAGAATGTGCCTTATATTGTAATTAGTCAATCATTGTTAAAACTGAATTCACTAATCTAATAAGTTAGACATTTTTAACATCCACCTTTCAGGAAATTATTCTCCTTTCTTTTTAAAACATCACTTGGTCCTTTGGTGAGTCAGTGGGCATGGTTTTCTGTCCCCATAGATTACAGCATGCTACAGAAAGTCCATCAAAATTCAGCTCAGGTGTCTCATCTTTAGTCATGATGTCATGCTTCAAAGGAGAGCATGATAAGAATATACTTACTCCATGACAGCTAACAGCACTGCTTAGAAAACCTTAGTTCTAGAAAAACAAAAATTTTAACTCAAAGATGTGATCACGTTAAGCCTCTTCATACCCACCTGAAACACAAAAAGCAGAGTCTGAGGTTACTCAGCTGTGAAATAACAATGCTGTTGCAAGGCCATCACCAAACTATCTTCTTGTTTTCCCATGAAATGCATTTTGCCAAATCTATTGGATATGATAACAAAGCAAAGAGGTTTTATATTGGACAGAGTGTTCACATATGAAACTGCTGACAGTTGGGATTGTTCATGATGGAGACAACAATAATTAACTATATTTTGTGAGCCTAATTTTAATATGGTCATCAGAAAAAGTGTTAAAACAAGGTACATAGCTTCTAAAATTAACTTTAAAAGTATTATTAAATATGCAAATAGTTTGGATTCATATACAAATATATTTTATAGACATCAGACAATATTCTAGTTACTGCATAAATTCTTTCAAAAGTTTTCAATGGATGCACTTAATTTAATGGATATAAATTTTACTCTTCACATAAATGATTTCCTGAAGTAATATTTTCATAAATCCAAAACATAACTTAATTAAAAAAAAACACTGCAAATGATGTATATGTTTATATTTTCAGTAATTTTGCTTACTATGTTTATTCTTTTCTAAAAAAATAATTTATTTTAATTGGAAGCTAATTACTTTACAATATTGTTGTGGTTTTGCCATACATTGACATGAATAGTCAATGGGTGTACATGTGCTACCCATCATGAATCCCCTTCCCACCTCCCTCTGCATCCCATCCTTCTGGATTTTCCCAGTGTACTGGCTTTGAGTGCCCTGTTTAATGCATCAAACTTGGACTGGTTATCTATTTCATATATGGTAATATACATGTTTCAATGTTATTCTCTCAAATTATCCCCCCTCATCTTCTCCAACTGAGTCCAAAAGTCATTTCTTTATATCTGTGTCTCTTCCTGTCTCACATATAGGGTTGTCATTGCCACCTTTCTAAATTTCATATATATGCGTTAATATACTCTATTGGTGTTTTTCTTTCTGACTTACTTCACTGTATAAAAAGCTCAGTTTCATCCACCTCATTAGAACTGATTCAAATGTGTTCTTTTTAACAGCTGAGTAATATTTCACTGTGTATATGTACCACGGCTTTCTTATCCATTCATCTGTCAATGGACATCTAGGTTGCTTGCATGTCCTGGCTATTGTAAACAGTGCTGTAATGAACACTGGGGTACACATGTCTCTTTCAATTCTGCTTTCCTCAGTGTGTATGCTCAGCAGTGGGATTGGTGGGTGGTATGGCAGTTCTATTTCCAGTTTTTTAAGGAATCTCCACACTGTTTTCCATAGTGGCTGTACTATTTTGCATTCCCACCAACAGTGTAAGAGAGTTACCTTTTCCCCACATCCTCTCCAGCGTTTGTTGTTTGTAGACTATTTGATAGCAGCCATTCAGACCGGCGTAAGGTGGTACCTCATTGTGGTTTTGATCTGCATTTCTCTGATAATGAGTGATGTTGAGCATTTTTTCATGTGTTTGTTAGCCATCTGTATGTCTTCTCTGGAGAAATGTCTGTTTAGTTCTTTGGCCCATTTTTTTTTAATTGGGTCTTTTATTTTTCTCATATTGAGCTGTATAAGCTGTTTGTATTTTTTGAGATTGATTCTTTATCAGTTGCTTCATTTGTTATTATTTTCTCTCACTCTGAAATCTGTCTTTACACTTTTCTTATAGTTTTCTTCATTGTGAAAAAGCTTTCCAGTTTAATTAGGTTCCATTTGTTTATTTTTGCTTTTATTTCCATTACTCTGGGAGGTGGGTCATAGAGGATCTTGCTGTGATTTATGTCAGAGTGTTTTACCTATGTTTTCCTTTAGGAGTTTTACAGTTTCTGGTCTTACATTTAGATCTTTAATCCATTTTGAGTTTATTGTTCTGTATGGTGTTAGAAAATATTCTAGTTTCATTCTTTTACAAGTTGTTGACTAGTTTTCCCAGAACCACTTGTTAAAGAGATTTTCTTTTCTCCATTGTTTATTTTTGCCTCCTTTGTCAAAGATAATGTGTCCATAGGCATGTGGATTTAACTCTGGGCTTTCTATTTTGTTCCATTTAACTATATTTCTGACTTTGTGCCAGGACCATACTATTTTGATGACTGTAGCTTTGTAGTATATCCTGAAGTCAGGCAGGTTGATTCCTTCAGTTTCATTATTCTTTCTCAAGATTGCTTTGACTATTGGAGGCTTTTTGTATTTCCATACAAATTGTGAAATTATTTGTTCTAGTTCTGTGAAAAATAGCTTTGGTAGCTTGATAGGGATTGCATTGAATCTATAGATTACTTTGGGTAGTATACTCCTTTTCACTATATTGATTCTTTCAATCCATGAACATGGTCTTTTTCTCCATCTATTTGTGTCATCTTTGATTTCCTTCATCAGGGTTTTATAGTTCTCTATATAGGTCCTTTGTTTCTTTAGGTAGATTTATTCCTAAATATTTTATTCTTTCATCACAATGGTGAAAGGGATTGTTTCCTTATTTTCCTTAAATTTTTCTTTCTGTTTTCTCATTGTTAGTGTATAGGCATGCAAGGGATTTCTGTGTATTAATTTTATATCCTGCAACTTTACTGTATTCATTGATTGGCTTTAGTACTTTTCTGGTGGTGTCTTTAGGGTTTTCTATGAAGAGGATCATGTCATCTGCAAACAGTGAGAGTTTTACTTCTTCTTTTCCAATCTGGATTGCTTTTATTTCTTTTTCTGCTCTGATTGCTGTGGCCAAAACTTCCAAAACTATATTGAATAGTAGTGGTGAAAGTTGACACCCTTGTCTTGTTCCTGACTTTGGGGGAAATGCTATCAATTTTTCACCAATGAGGATAATGTTTGCTGTGGGTTTGTCATATATAGCTTTTATTATGTTGAGGTATGTCCCTTCTATTCCTGCTTTCTGGAGGGTTTTTATCATAAATAGGTGTTGAATTTTCTCAAAGACTTTCTCTGCATCTATTAAGATAATCATATGGTTTTTATCTTTCAGTTTGTTAATGTGGTGTATCATATTGATTGATTTGTGAATATTGAAGAATACTTGCAACCCTGGGATAAAGCCCACTTGGTCATTATGTATGATCTTTTTGGTATGTTGTTGGATTCTGTTTGCTAGAATTTTGTTGAGGATTTTTGCACTCATGTTCATTAGTGATATTGGCTGTAGTTTTTTGTGTGTGTGGCATCTTTGTCTGGCTTTGGTATTAAGGTGATGGTGGCCTCATAGAATGAGTTTGGGGAGTTTACCTTCCTCTGCAATTTTCTGGAAGACTTTGAGCAGGATAGGTGTTAGCGCTCCTCTAAATTTTTTGGTAGTATTCACCCATGAAGCCATCTGACCATGCTTTTATTTGTTGGAAGATCTTTAATTGCAGTTTCTATTTTATACTTGTGATGGGTCTGTTAAAATTTTCTATTTCTTCCTGGTTCAATTTTGGAAGGTTATACTCTTCTAAGAATTTGTCCATTTCTTCCAAGTTGTCCATTTTATTGGCATATAATTGCTGATAGTAGTCTCTTATGATCTATTTTATTTCTATGTTGTCTGTTGTAATTTCTCTATTTTCACTTCAATATACTTGATATGATTTTTCTCCCTTTTTTTCTTGATGAGACTGGCTAATGGCTTGTCTACTTTATTTATCTTCTTGAAGAACCATGTTTTAGTTTTGTTGATTTTTGCTATAGTCTCCTTTGTTTCTTTTTCATTTATTTCTGCATTAATTTTAATGATTTCTTTCCTTTTAATCCTTGGGTTCTTCATTTCTTCTTTTTTTAGTTGCTTTAGTTGTGAAGTTAAACTATTTATTTGATTTTTTTCTTATTTCTTGAGGTAAGCATGTATTGCTATGAACCTTCCCCTTAGCACTGTTTTTTACTGAATCACATAGGGTTTGGGTTGTTGTGTTTCAATTTCATTTGCTTCTATGTATTTTGATTTCCTTTTTAATTTCTTCCATGATTTGTTGGTTATTCAGAAGCATGTTATTCAGCCTCCATATGTTTGTATTTTTAATAGATTTTCCCCTGTAGTTGACATCTATTTACCACATTGTGATCAGAAAAGATGCTTGAAATGATTTAATTTTTTTTGAATTTACCAAGGCTATATTTATGGTCCAGCATGTGATGTATTCTGAAGAATGTTCCGTGTGCCCTTGAGAGAAAGGCGAAAGGAATTGTTTGGGGGTGAAATGTCCTGTAGATATCAATTAGATCTAACCGGTCCATTGTATTGTTTAAAGTTTGTGTTTCCTTGCTAATTTTCTGTTTGGTTGATCTATCCACAGGTCTGAGTGGGGTATTAAAATCTCTGACTATAATTATATTGGTGTTAATTTCCCCTTTCATACTTGTTAGCATTTGCTTTATTTATTGAGGTGATTGTATGTTGGGTGAATATATATTTATAATCGTTATATCTTCTTTTTGGATTGATCCTTTGATCATTATGTAGTGTCTTTCTTTGTCTCTTTTCACGGCCTTTATTTCAAAGTCTATTTTATCTGATATGAGTATTGCTACTCCTGCTCTCTTTTGGTCTCCATTTACATGAAATATCTTTTTCCAGCCCTTCACTTTCAGTTTGTATGTGTCCCTTGTTTTGAGGTGGGTCTCTTATAGACAGCATATATAGGGGTCTTGTTTTTGTATCCATTCATCCAGTCTTTGTCTTTTGGCTGAGGAGATTTAATCCATTTACATTTAAGGTAATTATTTATAAGTATGATCCCGTTGGCATTTACTTTGTTGTTTTGGGTTCAAGTTTATAAACCTTTTCTGTTTTTCCTGTCTAGAGAAGGTCCTTTAGCATTTGTTGAAGAGCTGGTTTGATGGTGTTGAAGTCTCTCAGCTTTTGCTTTTCTGTAAATCTTTTGATTTCTCCTTCACATTTGAATGAGATCCTTGCTGGGTACAGTAATCTAGGTTGTAGGTTTTTCTCTTTCATCACTTTAAGTATGTGCTGCCATTCCTTTATGGCCTGAAGAGTTTCTATTGAAAGGTCAGCTGTTATCCTTATGGGAATCCCCTTGTGTGTTATCTGTTGCTTTTCCCTTGCTGCTTTTAATATTTACTCATTGTGTTTGACGGAGAAGGCAATGGCACCCCACTCCAGTACTCCTGCCTGGAAAATCCCATGGACAGAGAAGCCTGGTAGGCTGAAGTCCATGGGGTTGCTGAGGGTTGGACATGACTGAGTGACTTCACTTTCACTTTTCACTTTTGTGCATTGGAGAAGGAAATGGCAACCCACTCCAGTGTTCTTGCCTGGAGAATCCCAGGGACAGGGGAGCCTGGTGGGCTGCCATCTGTGGGGTCACACAGAGTCGGACACGACTGAAGTGACTTAGCAGGAGCAGCAGCATTGTGTTTGATCTTCATTAGTTTGACTAATATGTGTCTTTGGGTGTTTTGCCTTGGATCTATCCTGTTTGGGACTCTCTGGGTTTCTTGGACTTGGGTGGCTATTTCCTTCCCCATTTTAGGGAAGTTTTCAACTATTATCTCCTCAAGTATTTCCTCCTGCCCTTTCTTTTTGTCTTCTTCTGAGACTCCTATGATTCAAATGTTGGGGCATTTAACATTGTCCCAGAGGTCTCTGAGGTTGTCTTCATTTCTTTTAATTATTTTTTCTTTTTTCTCTCTGCCACATTTATTTCCACCATTCTATCTTCCACCTCACTTATCCTATCTTCTACCTCATTTATTCTACTGTTTGTTCCCTTCACTTTGTTTTTGATCTCAGTTTCTGCATTATTCATTATTTATTGACTCTTCTTTATTTCTTCTAGGTCCTCATTAAACATTTCTTGCATCTTCTCAATCCTTGTCTCTAATCTATTTATCTGTAACTCCACTGTGTTTTCAAGATTTTGGATCATCTTTACTATCATTATTCTGATTTCTTTTCTCAGGTAGACTCGTTATCTCCTCTTTTGTTTGGTTTGGTGGTCATTTATCATGTTACTTTACCTGCTGAGTATTTCTCTGCCTTTTCATCTTGTTTAGATTGCTGTGTTTGGGATTCCCTTTCTGTAGGCTGGCCGTTTGTGGTTCTTCTCTATTGTGGAGGCTGCTCCCTGTGACTTTTCATGGTTTCCTGTTTAGGGGAACTTGTATAGATTTTCTGGTGGGTGGAGCTGCATCTCTTCTCTCTGGAGTGCAATGAAGTGTCCAGTAGTGAGTTTTGGGGTGTCTATGTGTTTGGTATGGCTTTGGACAGCCTGTCCTTCAATGCTAAGGGTTGTGTTTCTGCTTTGCTGGAGACTTAGCATGGTATGTCTTGCTCTGAAACTTGTTGGGTCTTGGGTGGAGCTTGGTTTCAGTGTAGGTATGGAGGCTTTTGGATGAGTTCTTGTCTACTAATGTTCCCTAGAATCAGGAGTTCTCTGATGTTCTCAAGTTTTGGAGTTAAGTCTCCTGCCTCTGGCTTTCAGTCTTATAGTGGCCTCAAAACTTCTGCATCCATGAAGCACAGATGATAAAACATCTAGGTTAATGGTAAAACAGTTCTACACAGCGAGAGACACCCAGAGAGGTTCAGAGTTACACGGAGATTAGAAGAAGGAGGAGAGAGTTAAAGGTGACTAGGAGAAGGAGGGGGAGTCAAAAGGTGGAAGAGCAATATAGCCAGTAATCAAGCCCCTGTGTGCTCTCCACAGTGTGGAACACTCAGAGAGATTCACAGAGTTACATAGAGAAGAAAAGAGAGAGGAGGGATAAAGAGATGACAAGGAGGAGAAGAGGGGGAAGTCAAAAGGGGAGATACCAATCTAGCCAGTAATCAGTTCCCTAAGTGTTCTTCACAGCCCAGAACACCCAGAGAGATTCACAGAGTTAAGTAGAGAAGAGAAAGGGGAGGGAAAAGATAGAGGTAACCTGTGGGAGAAAAGGGAGAGACAAAAGAGGAGAGAGCAATCAAGCCAGTAATCACACCTCTAAGTGAAAATGGATACTAAAGATTAAATTCTTAAAGGTACAAAATTGATAACATACCAAAAAGCAAAGATTAAAAATCTAGAGTAGAGGTTAGACTCTCAACAATACATTAAAAATACAAAACAAAACCAATCACAAAAATTATAAAAAATGTATATATGAAATTTGCTTTTAAAATAGGTCTTTTTTTTGCAAGGTAATAGTAGGTTATAAAAATGAAAATTAAAGGAGTAATAAAGAACTTAAATTTAAAAAAAATTAAAAAGTGATAGTAGTTAAAATATATCTCAGAATTTCTCTGGAGTTGTGGGCAGTGTGGGGTCAGCTCAGTTTCAGATAGTTTCTTGTTCCAGCTTGTACTTGTTCTCAAGATCTATAGGCCTCTCCAATGCTTAGTCAATGTTGACTACAGGGTTTTAATCTGTTGCACCTGTCACTTCCAGAGTGGTTCCCTCTTCTTTGTTTGTTTTGGCTTCCCCTGTTTGCAAGTCTGTTTGGTGTCTAATTTCTGCCCTGACACAAGGGGACAAGGGTGGTCACTAATTCAGGCTCACTTGTTCAGTTGTGTTGTGGGGAGGGAAGAACATTGCAAACAAATATCACTGGTGTGTGTGGGCAGTGCTTGCAGTGTATGGGCCACACTGGGTTTGCCCCAGCTCACAGTGGCATGTGCTTTCTGGGTCTACACTACTCAGACTCCAGGGTACTATGCAGGACACTGTCCAAAGCAGACCGTGCATTTTGTGCACTTCCGAGGTCTAAGCCACTCTGGTTCAGGTTTTTGGGTACTCCACAAGGGCATAGACTCATTTGGGCATGCATTTTGTGCCTTTTCCAGATCTGAGCAGCTCAGGCGATCAGGTGCTTGGTGAGCGCACTGTCCCAGGTGGGCCATGCATCTTAATCACCTCCCTGGTACTGGCCAGTTGGTTTCCCAGGTATCATCTCAGGTGTGCCATGTGTCTCCTCCGGGGAGCTGATCTCAGGCTGTGACCCTCCTGGCAGATATCAATTGTCCCAGGAAGACTTGGTTAGCAACTGGGAGCTCTCTCACAGTTTGATGGAGGATGCCAGTCTCTGGGGCTGAGATTGGAGCAGCCCCTTGCCTTCCAGCTCTGGCTGTCACGCGGCTGCCTCTCTGCATCCAGCAGGGTGGAGGGACATATACATAGCAGGCTAGCTGTCCTTTGGTATTCACTCTACCCTTTGTTCTTTGAGTGGGCCAGGCTGCAAGTTAGAGCATTTTGCAGAAAAGTTCTCTCTCTCTTTTTCTCGCCTTTTTTTCCTCTTGGGAGATCCCACAGTTTGGGTTGCTATCTCACGTTTGTTCCTCAGATTGTCCTCAGGGCATTCAGGCCCAGTTCTTACCTCCCTGTTCATCCCCTGCTCATGGGTAGCGTATGCAAGCATCTGGGCTACTTCTCTGCTGGCAGTTGCGGTTAGGTGTCTATTCTGTGTGTGTTTTTTTTTTTTTTTTTTTTTTAAATCCTCCCAGTTATGTTGCTCTCTGAGATTTCAAAACTCCCCAAAGACCCACCTGTGAGAGAGTTTCCTGATATTTGGAAACTTCTCCTCCTTCATGACTCCCTCCCTAGGACAGATCTCCATCCTTAACTCTTTTGTCTATCTTTTATATTTTTTCCTACCTCCTTCTAAAGAGAATAAGCTGCCTTTCTGGGTGCCTGGTGTCCTCTGCCAGCATACAGAAGTTGTTTTGTGGAAGTTGCTCTGCATTCAAATGATCTTTTGATGAATCTGTGGGGGAGAAAGTGGTCTCCCTGTCCTATTCCTCCACCATCTTGGGACTGCCCCCTATTTACTCTTATGTTTATGGAAAGAGTGCAGTTCTAGTTCATTGCTATGTGCTTTAGGAGCCTAGTAAACTGAAATGTTGACAGCCTTATTTACATCTGAAATGATATTTGTAGAAATAGTAAAATCAAATTAAATTTTACTCTTTAAGTATTCAGACACCCAGATTATTTAATTAAAGTCAAAGAGATTTAGAGTCATATTAATCATAGAAGGTACTTGTTGCTTTCCTGGTGGCTCAGACAGTAAAGAATCTGCCTGCAGTGCAGGAAACTGGGGTTAGATTCCTTTGGTTGGGAAGATCCCCTGGATAAAGGAATGTCTATCTACTCCAGTATTCTTGCCTGGAGAATTCCATGGACAGAGGAGCCTAGTTAGTCACAATTTTCATGGATGAATATGCTTAGGAACAGAAGAGTTTGGGGATCTATAAGTGATCACCCTACTGGTAAATGATAAATCTATATCTGATGACCATAACTCTGAATGTTGAACCCTACACAAATGTGAATTTTATTACAAAATTATCTTAAATACCAGTTAAATCTAAGGCAATAGATTTAATATAAATGAACAAATTCTTGTAAGACTAATTATTATTAGGAAGATACTTTATGAATTATAAACTTATAAACTATAAATTTATATTTTATATACTATAAATTAATATTTAACCATAGGTTAATGTATGATAGCCATTCTCTTAGCCTAGAATGGGAGATTTATTTTTATGATAGAAAAAGGAAACCCTCAATATTAATCTAGAAAATAGAAAATTCTATTTAAGTATTTGGTTTGTTATATAGTGAAGCAATTACAGAGAGAGACTTATTTCTACCTGACATGCATTGATGACATATATTTCATATACAAATGTATGTAGCATATTCAATTCTACATTAATTTTTGTTTTAATTTACCATTTAGTAGTAATCACATTGTTTGAAAAAATGAACTGTAAGAATATGTTTATAGTTAAATAAAACAGTTATGACTCAGGAGATTAAAATAAAATTTTAACTTGTTAAACCATTCATATTTATTATTGTTGCTGTTGTTCAGTTGCTCTATTGTGTCCGGCTCAGTTGTGTCCCAGACTGAAACACAGCAGGCTTTCCTGTACTTCATAATCTCCCAGAGTTTGCTCAAAATCATGTTCATTGAATCAGTGATGTCATCCAACTATCTCGTGCTCTGTCATCCCCTTCTCCGCCTGCCTTCAAACTCTTCCAGCTTTAGGGTTTAATGAGTTGGCCTTCACCCTCCTAATGAATATTCAGGATTGACTTCCTTTAGGATTGACTGGTTTGATCTCCTTGGAGTTCAAGGGACTCTCAAGAGTCTTCAACACCACAGTTCAAGAGCATCAATTCTTCAGTGCTCAGCTTTCTTTATGGTCCAACTCTCATATCCATACATGAGTATTGGAAAATCATAGCTTTGACCAAATGGACTTTTGTCAGCAAAGTAATGTGTCTGCTTTTTAATATGTTGTCTAGATTGGTCATAGCTTTTCTTCCAAGGAGCTAGGGTCTTTTAATTTAATGATTGCATCACCATCTGCAGTGATTTTGGAGCCCAAGAAAATAAAGTCTGTCACTGTTTCCATTGTTTCCCCATCTATTTGCCATAAAGGGATGGGATTGGATGCCATGAACTTCATTTTTTGAATGTTGAGTTTTAAGCCAGATTTTCACTCTCCTCTTTCACCTTCATCAAGAGGCTGTTTAGTTCCTCTTCACTTTCTACCATAAGAGTGGTGTCATCTGGATATCTGAGGTTATTAATATTTATCCTGGCAATCTTGATTCCAGCTTGTAGTTCATCCAGCCTGGCCTTTCTCATGATGTACTCTGCCTATAAGTTAAATAAACAGGGTGACAATATACAGCCTTGATGTACTCCTTTCCTGATTCACAATCAGTCTGTTGTTCCATGTCCAATTCTAACTGCTGCTTCTTGACCTGCATACAGGTTTCTCAGGAGGCAGGTAAAGTGTTCTGGTATTCTCATCTCTTTAAGAATTTTCCACAGTTTGTTTTGATCCAAACAGTCAAAGGCTTTAGCATAGTAAATGAAGTAGAAGTAGTTGTTTTTCTGGACCTCTCTTGCTTTTTCTATCATCCAACAGATTTTGACAATTTGATCTCTGGTTCTTCTGCCTTTTCTAAATTCAGCTTGAACATCTGGAAGTTCAGGGTTCAGGTACTGTTGAAACCTGGCTTGGAGAATTTTGAGAATTACTTTGATAGTGAGTGAGATGAGTACAATTGTGCAGTAGTTTGAACATTCTTTGGGGTTGAATGAAAACTGATCTTTTCCAGTCCTGTGGCCACTGCTAAGTTTTCCAAACTTGCTGGCATATTGAGTGCAGCACTTTTACAGCATCATCTTTTAGAGTTTGAAATAGCTCAACTGGAATTCCATCACCTCCACTGGCTTAGTGATTCTTCCTAATGCCCACTTGACTTTGCACTTCAAGATATCTGGCTCTAGATGAATGATCACACCATCATGTTTATCAGGGTCATGATGATCTTTTTTTGTATAGTTCCTCTGTATTCTTGCCACCTCTTCTTAATATCTTCTGCTTCTGTTAGGTTCATACTGTTTCTCTCCTTTTTTTTATACTTATTATACAATATCATGAAAGTAAAGCCAAGCCTTAGAAAAGTTGTAGTCACACAAACAGAAATTATCTTCTCAATATAAATTTAAATATATAGGTAGGAATTCTGAACTGTACAATATCATTTGACCCCAAATGTCAGTCTACATATAATATACCTTGGGGTGAATTTTATCAGTGATTTGATCGAATAAGAAAAATATATACTGAATTCCAGTTAAACCTTTCTTGTAGTCTTGCCGTTCATAAGCATTCATGCTGAAAGCATCAGCTTCCCAAGCAGATAGTAGTTGAATACAATGTGATAATTTCCTTTGCTATAAAATATTCAAATTACTTTTAATTAAAGACACTGAAATTAACAAGAGGCCTATTTTTTCTTTTATATATATATATATCAAAATTAAAAATAAATTGTATAGGCTAAAAAATAAAATATTAAAAAAAATAAGCACATCCATAAGAACCAAATAAGATCTATTTTCTAAATGCATACAGGAAATAGGCAAGAGAGAAAGTAATATTAAATTTGAAATTATTTAAGACAACTTATAGTTTAAGACTTTCTTATCAAACCTTCAAAATAAAATTTAGCACATTGAAATTCTATAATCCTTATTTTACTCAATTCTTGGTACATCATGGTTGATAACTGGCATTTTTGCTGTTCGAGGTGTCTGTCTGTCTACCATTTATTTACATAAAGATGAATGGAAATGTCCTATTAAAGTTACTACCTTTTTGATTGTTACATTGTAAAAAAACAAAATTTTTCTGGGATAATTTTTTTCATTTCTGGAATAATAGTTTGAGTCTAAAGTAACAAATTTTAGGAACTTACACCAATCATAAAACGTTCTGTGATGAGACAGGGATCCAACTGGAACATTTTTATATTATCCACATACAATAATAAAATTAATATTTATATAATTAATTATCTATAATAGAATTAAGTATATGTAATCACTATAATTCAGTTATTTGATAATTAAGTTGTTGCATGTGACTTCAGAGAGCAAAAAAAGGAACAATTTTTTAATAAAATGAATCAATAATCTAAGACAAGTAGGTTTTGGTACATATGCTGTAGGAGCTGCCTAACAATTTATGATGTCCGACTTTGAACAGATGGTTCCTCTTGATAATGACATTCGACTTATAGATATGAACACTGAGAGACTGAGTGACAGTGTGTTCAGTGATGATGAAGAAGGAATTTATGTAACTGAAAGCATTTTGTGTAATGTGATATTATGATCATACAGAAGTTACACTATAAACAGTATTTTAATATTCATTATTATGTAAAATATAAATTGCATGTAGATAAAAGAACTTCTATGATTTTAATTTGAAATTACAAAGACCATGGGAAGATATTGGGATTGGAAAAAGAAGTATTTAAGCAAACAATTATCTTTGAAAGTTATAAATCATAATGATAAAAGAAACACAGTGAATAAACTACACAGTTTATGAAGTAGAATGTTATCAATTGCTATAGATTGAATGTCTTTCCCCCACAATTTGTATGTTGAAATCTAATTCCCAATGTGATAGTATTTGGAGGTGGGAGTTTAGGAAGATGATTAGGCCTTGAGAACAGAATCCTCATGAATGGGATTAGTGTTCTTATAAAATAGACCTTGGTGTGCTTCCTTGCCCTCTTCTGCAATGTGAGGTTATAGTGAGAAGACAGTTAACCAGATACCTTGACCTTGGACTTCCCAGTCTCCAGGATTTTAAGAAATATATATATGTTTTTCTATATTTCTGCCTAGTCTACAGTGTTCTGTTGTAGCAGTCCTAGTGAACTAAGACACCAATATAGAAGTGTACACTCTTTCTCTACCAGAAATCAGCTTGATATTAATTTCAGTACTATCTTTATTATTCTTCCAAGGTGCACTTTATAAACTACTCTTAGACTAGTCTGGAAAGGCCCTATCCGTGGGTTCTACACTTAGAAAGTGCTTAATTATTACAATTAATATAAATAATGCATTCTTTAAGAGTAAGTATCTTTTTCACTCAGGACCCAGTGATGGCACAGTATGACCCATAACTCCAAACATCCACTCCTGTAACTAGCTCTGTTCAAGTTGCTAAAGGATATTCCTCCACATCATTTTTTTAAAAAAATCTTTGAGGGATAAAAAAGTGTCTACTCTGATTGTCATGAGCTTCCACTTAAATAGAACATAGACATTCTTTCTGAGGGTGAGGAAAGCTTGTATGATTGAAACACTTAGATAAGGGGGAAAACACAATTTAATTAATGTGTCCAATAGCATAAATAGCATATGTTCTTCTAGAAGGAATTGTCATTTTCCAGAGTGCTGAACATTTTTATTTTTCTAAGTAGGTTGTTTCTTTAGTATGTAGGATTTGGTATTGAATTAACAACAGGTACATGATTTGCAATATTATGCAATTCATGTCAATCACTTTTGTAGATGAATGGATAAATAGATATATAGTTAGAGACAGAGAGACAGAGATATATACACACATAAAGAGATAAATGTAAAAGCAACATGAATATTTGATACTAATTATAGGCATTACTGAGAGATCTAAATACTTTTTTAAAAGATAGCATTTTATGTAAATCATCATGTTCTCAAATATTTTCTCTAGCTCAATGGCTTTCTTTATACTTCTATAATCACAATAACTGTATATTGCTTATTATTCTATTCACCATTTCTGTAAATATCTACTTCCTATTTTCCATCTCTTATTTCTGAGTTAAATTCACTTAATTTCTTTAGTTATGTTGTCTGGCTTACTAATTCTTATGTTTGCCTAATACTCTGTATCTATTAAGTTGTTAATATAAGAAATCTTTTTTATTTCTAAATATACTGACTCGCACTTTTAAAACCTACTTTATTCCTTTTATTGATGTTTTATCTCCTGCTCATTTTTATGTTTTAATTTAAATAATATTAATAATATGTGGATGTATTTTATAATTCTATATGAAAAATCCAAGAATTGATTTTGTTGAGGATCCTTATTTTTCTGTTTCTTTACTGATTCCATTTGTTGCCAACTTTTAAAAGGTAAATTTTTATTGTATCTGTGGAATTCTGAAGGTATAATTGGGTGATGCTTTTTGTCTTTCAGATTTGTTGAGACATAATTGACATAAAGCACTGTATAAATTTAAAGTGTATAGCATAATGACTTGCTTTATGATATTGTGAAATGATTATCAAAATAAGTTTGGTTAACATCCATCATCTCATATAGGTATAAAAAAGTAAAAATTATTTTTCCCCCTATGATGAGAACTTTAAGTATTTAAAGAGTATCTACTCTTTTGCTGGCTTTCAAATAATCTATACAGTAGTGTTAACTACTGTCCTCATGCTGTTATAACATCCCAGTACTTATTTATCTTATAACTGGAGGTTTGCACAATATGACCACCTTTAATTTCCCCAACAATTTCCTACATATGACCACAAATCTGATTCTTTTTTTCCATGAGTTTTTTTTTAGAGTTTGCACATAAGTGAGATAATACACTATTTGTCAATCTCTGATTTATTTCACTTAGTATAATGTCCTCAAGTTTCATCCATGTTGTCACAAATAGTGGGTAATTTTTATTATTGGAGAAAGTTTGAGTTTGATTCTATTAAATCTTAGGTAGAGCTATCAACCTAGTGCAACTTTAAGTTAATTTCTTAGTTTGTAATTTATACTTTTACAGAGTTTTATAAATTTGAAATCTACATTTATGTTATGGCAGGCTCATTCTTGGTTGCAAATTATCAAAAGAGTCAATTTTTTCTTCCTGAATCTTCAGTGCGTTAGGATGATTTCTTATTTTTCATAAGGTAGTATAATGTCATAAGATTCAAATTGGAATTATTGATGATGAATAAATACTATTAATAGTTTTCAATAAAACTAATCTATTTTTACTACTAGATAGCTTTAAACCATTGTTTACCAGGTAAATCAACATACTTGGAATAAAAAAAAATGCATTTTAACAGTGGTCACTACTGTTAACAATGAGTTACATTCACTCTATATGACAACCACATTAACAGCAGTATATTATCAGCTCTGAGTATTTGAAGTTTTATTTTAATGTAAGGAAGATTATAGAGTTGTAAACAACACTCAAAAGGTACTTTTTACAATTTAAATTTTGGGGAATAACTTATTTTATATAATCATATATCATAGCCAGAAATGAATATTTTCTCTTTTTAACTTTTAATGCCTAACTAAATTTCATTCTTCTTTGTCATATACCCAACTAGTTTTCTATTTCATGCTGCTAGAGATATAAAACATCAAGAAAATCAATCCATAATTTGCAATTGATTAAAAATGATGGAAGAAACAAAACTAAAATATTCACATATTATTGTATATTCAGATCAGATCAGATCAGTCGCTCAGTCGTGTCCGACTCTTTGCGACCCCATGAATCGCAGCACGCCAGGCCTCCCTGTCCATCACCAACTCCCGGAGTTCACTCAGACTCACGTCCATCGAGTCAGTGATGCCATCCAGCCATCTCATCCTCTGTTGTCCCCTTCTCCTCCTGCCCCAAATCCCTCCCAGCATCAGAGTCTTTTCCAATGAGTCAACTCTTCACATGAGGGGCCAAAGTACTGGAGTTTCAGCTTTAGCATCAGTCCTTCTTAAGAAATCCCAGGGCTGATCTCCTTCAGAATGGACTGGTTGGATCTCCTTGCAGTCCAAGGGACTCTCAGGAGTCTTCTCCAACACCACAGTTCAAAAGCATCAATTCTTCGGCGCTCAGCCTTCTTCACAGTTCAACTCTCACATCCAGACATGACCACAGGAAAAACCACAGCCTTGACTAGACGAACCATTGTTGGCAAAGTAATGTTTCTGCTTTTGAACATGCTATCTAGGTTGGTCATAACTTTCCTTCTAAGGAGTAAGCGTCTTTTAATTTCATGGCTGCAGTCACCATCTGTAGTGATTTTGGAGCCCACAAAAATAAAGTCTGACACTGTTTCCACTGTTTCTCCATCTATTTCCCATGAAGTGATGGGACCAGATGCCATGACCTTTGTTTTCTGAATGTTGAGCTTTAAGCCAACTTTTTACTCTCCACTTTCACTTTCATCAAGAGGCTTTTTATTTCCTCTTCACTTTCTTCCATAAGGGTGGTGTCATCTGCATATCTGAGGTTATTGATATTTCTCCCAGCAATCTTGATTCCAGCTTGTGTTTCTTCCAGCCCAGCGTTTCTCATGATGTATTCTGCATATAGTTAAATAAACAGGATGACAATATACAGCCTTGACGAACTCCTTTTCCTATCTGGAACCAGTCTGTTGTTCCATGTCCAGTTCTAACTGTTGCTTCCTGACCTGCATACAAATTTGTCAAGAGGCAGATCAGGTGGTCTGGTATTTCCATCTCTTTCAGAATTTTCCACAGTTTGTTGTGATCCACATAGTCAAAGGCTTTGGCATAATCAATAAAGCAGAAATAGATGTTTTTCTGGAACTCTCTTGGTTTTTCTATGATCCAGCGGATGTTGGCAATTTGATCTCTGGTTTCTCTGCCTTTTCTAAAACCAACTTGAACATCAGGAAGTTCATGGTTCACATATTGCTGAAGCCTGGCTTGGAGAATTATGAGCATTACTTTACTAGCATGTGAGATGAGTGCAATTGTGCGGTAGTTTGAGGATTTTTGGCATTGCCTTTCTTTGGGATTGGAATGAAAACTGACCTTTTCCAGTCCTGTGGCCACTGCTGACTTTTCCAAATTTGTTGGCATATTGAGTGCACCATTTTCACAGCATCATCTTTAAGGACCTGGAACAGCTCAACTAGAATTCCATCACCTCCACTAGCTTTATTCGTAGTGATACTTTCTAAGGCCCACTTGACTTCATATTCCAGGATGTCTGGCTCTAGGTCAATGATCATACCATCATGATTATCTGGGTTGTGAAGATGTTTTTGGTACAGTTCTTCTGTGTATTCTTGCCATCTCTTTTTAATATCTTCTGTTTCTGTTAGGTCCATACCATTTCTGTCCTTTATCGAGCTCATCTTTGCATGAAATGTTCCTTTTGTATCTCTGATTTTCTTGAAGAGATCCCTAGTCTTTCCCATTCTGTTGTTTTCCTCTATTTCTTTACATTGATCGCTGAAGAAGGCTTTCTTATCTCTTCTTGCTATTGTTTGGAACTCTGCATTCAGATGTTTATATCTTTCCTTTTCTCCTTCGCTTTTTGCTTCTTTTCTTTTCACAGCTATTTGTAAGGCCTCCCCAGACAGCCATTTTGCTTTTTTGCATTTCTTTTCTATGGAAATGGTCTTGATCCCAGTCTCCTGTCCAATGTCATGAACCTCATTCCATAGTTCATCAGGCACTCTATCTAACAGATCTAGGCCCTTAAATCTATTTCTCACTTCCTCTGTATAATCATAAGGGATTTGATTTAGGTCATACCTGAATGGTCTAGTGATTTTCCCTACTTTCTTCAATTTAAGTCTGAATTTGGCTATCAGGAGTTCATGGTCTGAGCCACAGTCAGCTCCTGGTCTTGTTTTTGCTGACTGTATAGAGCTTCTCCATCTTTGGCTGCAAAAAATATAATCAATCTGATTTTGTTGTTGACCATCTGGTGATGTCCATGTATAGAGTCTTCTCTTGTGTTGTTGGAAGAGGGTGTTTGTTATGACCAGTGCATTTTCTTGGCAAAACTCTATCAGTCTTTGCCCTGCTTCATTCCGTATTCCAAGGCCAAATTTGCCTGTTACTCCAGGTGTTTCTTGACCTCCTACTTTTGCATTCCAGTCCCCTATAATGAAAAGGACATCTTTTTTGGGTGTTAGTTCTAAAAGGTCTTGTAGGTCTTCATAGAACCGTTCAAATTCAGCTTCTTCAGCTTACTGGTTGGGGCATAGACTTGGATTACTGTGATATTGAATGGTTTGCCTTGGAAACGAACAGAGATCATTCTGTGGTTTTTGAGATTGCATCCAAGTACTGCATTTCGGACTCTTGTTGTCCATGATGGCCACTCCATTTCTTCTGAGGGATTCCTGCCCGCAGTAGTAGATATAATGGTTATCTGAGTTAAATTCACCCATTCCAGTCCATTTCAGTTCTCTGATTCCTAGAATGTCAACTTCACTCTTGCCATCTCTTGTTTGACCACTTCCAATTTGCCTTGATTCATGGACCTGACATTCCAGGTTCCTATGCAATATTGCTCTTTACAGCATTGGACCTTGCTTCTATCACCAGTCACATCCACAGCTGGGTATTGTTTTTGCTTTGGCTGCATCTCTTCATTCTTTCTGGAGTTATTTCTCCACTGATCTCCAGTAGCATATTGGGCACCTACTTGCCTGGGGAGTTTTTCTTTCTGTATCCTATCATTTTGCCTTTTCATACTGTTCACAGGGTTCTCAAGGCAAGAATACTGATGTGGTTTACCATTCCCTTCTCCAGTGGACCACATTCTGTCAACTCTCTGCACCATGACCCGCCCGTCTTGGGTTGCCCCATGGGCATGGCTTAGTTTCATTGAGTTAGACAAGGCTGTGGTCCTCGTGTGATTAGATTAACTAGGCTTCTGTGAGTATGGTTTCAGTGTGTTTGCCCTTTGATGCCCTCTTGCAACACCTACCGTCTTACTTGGGTTTCTCTTACCTTGGGCGTGGGGTATCTCTTCAGGGCTGCTCCAGCAAAGTGCAGCCTTTGCTCCTTACCTTGGACGAGGGGAATCTCCTCACCGCCGCCCTTCCTGACCTTCAATGTGGGATAGCTCCTCTAGACCCTCCTGCGCCCATGCAGCCACGGCTCCTTGGACATGGGGTAGGTCTTCCCGGCTGCTGCCCTTGGCCTCAGGCTTGGGGCGTGGGGTAGGTCCTCCCGGCCGCCGCTCCTGACCTCGGACGCTATCTCCATTACCTTGATATTATTTCTATTCTTATTTTACATATATATATATATATATATATATATATATATATACACACACACACACACACACACACACATACACACAAAGAGAGAGGGAAACATAAAGTAGACACAAAGTAGACACAAAGTAGAGCAAGATAAATGCCATAATAGAAAAATGTATGCTGGTAAACAGTGCATAATAGGAAATTTTATTTTATAAGTAGGAAGAGGCTGACATTTGGGATGGCATTTAGAACATAAATAAGAATTTTGAAAGCTTTGAGAAGTTTGACAGATAATAAAGAAAAGATGGTGGCAGAGGGGGACATTGTTTTAGAGGAAACAGACCAGAAAAGGTGGTTTGCAGCTTGATGGAACAATGATATTCATTTATACATCCTAGTATGCTCATGACTTCAATTTGATTTTTAACTTATATTTACTCATTCTTACTCTGCTACTCATGAGGAGAGAAATAGGAAGAAATAAAATATAAGATTTCTCAAGAAGTGGCATAAAAAACAATAAAAAATCAAATTATGTTCATAGTTATGAATGCAAGATATGTGTAAAAATAAGCTATTCAGTTATTCAATAATTGACCAAGTTATTCAGTCAGTTCAGTTGCTCAGTCATGTTTGATTCTTTGAGACCCCATGAAGTGCAGCATGCCAGGCTTCCCTGTCCATCAAAAACTCCCAGAGCTTACTCAAACTCATGTCTTGAGTCAGTGATGCCATCCAACCATCTCATCCTCTGTCATCTCCTTCTCCTTCCACCATCAATGTTTCCCAGGATCAGGGTCTTTTCCAAGGAGTCAGTTCTTCGCATGAGGTGGCCGAAGTATTGGAGTTTCAGCTTCAGCATCAGTCCTTCCAATGAACACCCAGGACTGATCGCCCTTAGGATGGACTGGTTGGATCTCCTTGCAGTCCAAGGGACTCTCAAGATCTTCTCCAACACCACAGTTCAAAAGCATCAATTCTTCGATGCTCAGGTTTCTTTATAGTCAAACTCACATCCATACATGACTACTGGAAAAACCATGGCTTTGACTAGATGGAACTTTGCTGGCAAAGTAATGTTTCTGCTTTTTTAATATGCTGTCTAGGTTGGTCATAGCTTTTCTTCCAGGGAGCAAGTATTTTTGAACTTCATGGCTGAAGTAACCATCTGCATTCATTTGAGCCCCCCAAAAATAAAGTCTGTCACTGTTCCCATTATTTTCCTATCTATTTGCCTAATGACCAAGTTATTAAGTTTCAGAATAAATAAATTCCACTTAACTATGCATTTATATAACTGTATACTTATTATATTTGCTAAAATTTCCAAATTTGGACTAAGAATTATGAGAGATAACCATCTGAATTTTCATTCTGTTTCAGCACTTCATAGAATTATGATTTCAGATTTTTTTCTCCCATGTTAGAGAAGAAATTAAGTGCATATAGCTAATGATTCAGTTCAGTTCAGTCGCTCAGTCGTGTCCTACTCTTTGCGATCCCATTAATTGCAGCATGCCAGGCCTCCCTGTCCATCACCAACTCCTGGAATTCAACCAAACCCATGTCCATTGAGTCAGTGATGCCATCCAACCATCTCATACTCTGACGTCCCTTTCTCCTCCTGCCCCTAATCCCTCCCAGTATCAGGGTCTTTTCCAATGAGTCAACACTTCGCATGAGGTGGCCAAAGTATTGGGTTTCAGCTTTAGCATCATTCCTTCCAATGAACACCCAGGACTGATCTCCTTCAGGATGGATTAGTTGGACTTCCTTGCAATTCAAGGGACTCTCATGAGTCTTCTCCAACACCACAGTTCAAAAACGTCAATTCTTCGGCACTCAGCTTTCTTCACAGTCCAACTGTCACATCCATACATGACCACTGGAAAAACCATAGCCTTAACTAGACGGACCTTGGTTGGCAAAGTAATGTCTCTGCTTTTCAATATTCTATCTAGGTTGGTAATAACTTTCCTTCCAAGGAGTAAGCTTCTTTTAATTTCATTGCTGCAATCACCATCTGCAGTGATTTTGGAGCCCACAAAAATAAAGTCTGACACTGTTTCCACTGTTTCCCCATCTATTTCCCATGAAGTGATGGGACCGGATGCCATGATCTTCGTTTCCTGAATGTTGAGCTTTAAGCCAACTTTTTCACTCTCCACTTTCACCTTCATCAAGAGGCTTTTTAGTTCCTCTTCACTTTCTGCCATAAGGGTGGTGTCATCTGCATACGTAAGGTTATTGATATTTCTCCTAACAATCTTGATTCCAGCTTGTGCTTCTTCCAGCCCAGAGTTTCTCATGATGTACTCTGCATAGAAGTTAAATAAGCAGGGTGACAATATACAGCCTTGGCATACTCCTTTTCCTATTTGGAACGAGTCTGTTCCATGTCCAGTTCTAACTGTTGCTTCCTGACCTGCATATAGGTTTCTCAAGAGGCAGATCAGGTAGTCTGGTACTCCCATCTCTTTCAGGATTTTCCACAGTTTATTGTGATCCACACAGTCATAGGCTTTGGCATAGTCAGTAAAGCAGAAATAGATATTTTTCTGGAACTCTCTTTCTTTTTTGACGATCCAGAAGATTTTACAATTTGATCTCTGGTTCCTCTGCCTTTTCTAAAACTAGCTTGAACTTCTGGAAGTTATGTATTGCTGAAGCCAGGCTTGGAGAAATTTGAGCATTACATTACTCACGTGTGAGATGAGTGCAATTGTGCAGTAGTTTGAGCATTCTTTGGCATTGCCTTTCTTTGGGATTGGAATGAAAACTGACCTTTTCCAGTCCTGTGGCCACTCCTGAGTTTTCCAAATTTGCTGGCATATTGAGTACAGCACTTTCATAGCATCATCTTTCAGGATTTGGAATAGCTCAACTGGAATTCCATCACCTCCACTAGCTTTGTTCATAGTGATGCTTTCTAAGGCCCACGTGAGTTCACATTTCAGAATATCTGGCTCTATGTGAGTGATCACACCATTGTGCTAATGATTAGTGATACCTATATACTGACCATGCTATATTTATTAGTATTGATTTCTGAGCTTCTATAATGTTTCATTTCCAAAATATTAAACTATTGTGTGATTGTCTGGATAAATCTTTCTATTCCTATTATTAATTTATTGTATCTCATTATCTGCTGGTGCAGCTGCTAAGTCACTTCAGTTGTGTCCAACTCTGTGCGACCCCAGAGACAGCAGCCCACCAGGCTCCCCTGTCCCTGGGATTCTCCAGGCAAGAACACTGGAGTGGCTTGCCATTTCCTTCTCCAATCTCGTTATCAGTGTATTCATTTAATCTTTCTGTGATTGTCTGTCCTACATAGTGTGTGTGTGTATGTGTGTGTGCGTGCATACACATGCAATCATGCATGCTCAGTCCCTCAATTGTGTCTGTCTTTGAGATCCCATGGACTTTAGCCTGCCAAACTCTTCTGTCTATGAAATTTTCCTGTCAAGAGTACTAGACTGGGTTGCAATTTCCTACTCCAGGGTATCTTCCCAACCCTGGGATCAAACCCACATCTCCTACATCTTCTGAATTCTCAGGCAGATTCTTTACCCCTGTGCCACCTGGTAAACCAATATCAGTTCTGGGAAAATCCTACGTAATTTTCAATAAAGTAGGCATTTCCTTAAAGATAAAATTATAATAATATCAATCTAGGAGGCAGTATCACTTAGTGATTACTGAAAATGAACTTTGGAGTTTAAGAAATTTGATCCTAACTCAGGTTATATCACTAATAGGCTTGTGATCTTATTTTCTCCACACTCCAAGCATTGATTTCCATCTCTATAAAAAAGTAGTAAGAATACTACCTCATGAAGTTTTAAGATTTCCATGAATATTATTTGGAAAATATTTAGTAAAGTGCTTAGCCAGTAAGGGGATCGTCCCTGGTTTGGTTCAGCTGGTAAAAAATCCACCTTCAGTGTGGGAGACCTGGGTGGGAAGATCCCCTGGAGAAGGGAAAGTCTATCCACTCCAGTATTCTGGCCTGGAGAATTCCATGGACTGTATAGTCCATGGTTGTAGTGGGAATTGCTAATAATGTATTTTCACAGCCTTGAGAACTTTGACAGAAACAGCACCTGGAAAAATAGCATATATTAAGAAACTGTGTTGATGATTATTTTTCATGTCTTTCTTAGAATAATAGCCTTTTTACAAACCAGAGTGCCAGACCCAGAAGGGACAATGACTGGGATCATAAAAGCATGGACCTTGGAACACCAGGTTGGCGCCAGGCATGAACACTGCCTGTGCACTTGCTAATTGTTCCCAAGACTAGCCCAGAAGGGAAAGGCCTGGGGTAAACACAAGGAGATCTGGACTATGTCAGTGTAGTCCATGATATTTAGGAATATGTGATTAACACATCATGTGTCTTGACAAAGATAAGATCTGAGAAAGTCCTGTAGTCTGCAATTAGGAATAAAAGCTGGACTCAGAGTGGACTCTGTACCTCAGTCCATTAGAGGCTACAGGTCCCCTGATCCATTGCACCAGATTTCGTGTTCTGTCTTCATTCTCATTGCTCTGTCCCAGATCATTTGGCAGCACATGGGGTCACAGAGTCAGACACAACTGAGTGACTTTCTTGCTAGCCAATAAGGAGCGGCTCACTATGTAGCCACTACTGTTACTTTTTAAAATAATCCAGTATTTGAATACCTATTTTGCAACATATTCAAGGAAATGATGCTATTCTGATTCCAAGGACCACTTTTTAGCTATAATAATATCATAATATGAAGTCATAGAACAGCATTGCATCATGGTTAAAAGAGATTTTCAGTGCTTGCCGTGATATAGTTGAATATGCTGATTTAAGTAACTATACTCTGAGTTTCAGGGGTTACTTTTATCATCTAAGTATGTGTGAAGGATTGAGGACAAGTGACAGAATGGTGAATTCCACTGTCACTGTGAATTCAGTAGACCTTCCCAGAAGTAAAGTTAACTTGTGAGTTTTTTTTCCACATTCTCCAGTTGTCTAGTCTTTCTGATTGGCAATATCAACTCCACATCTGGACAGCTCACATATAACCAGTGATGTGCTCTCCCTCCTAAGGAGCTGCCATTCTCTCTGAACCTTTTTCCAAGATCCCTGACTCACTGCTTGTTGGCTTTGTAGAGGTTTCTTTGAAATTGCTTTTGCAACACAAAAGTAAAACTCTGTAGGGAGTCATGCTGTGCTTTGCTTGGTGAGAAGTTGGAAGTAAGCAGGGTACTTTTTGTATCCCGAAATAAACAGCAGGGTCTTAAACAAGGCTTCTAAACCATGCTACTCTGAGTTTTTACTGCCAGGGGAATAAAGATAGGCACCTATCTAAACACACTGAATAGGGAGTATCCTAGCCTGAACAGGCCTTTGCTTTACAGAATTGAAGATGAATTGAAGGGAATCATGCTTGGTCTAGTTCATGCTTTTGTAGACCAATGAGAAATAGATGCCTGAGGTTTATATATAGCGTATGGTAAAATAACAGATTTCCTGTTTTCTTTACATACTAATGTGACATCATTCAATTTCAAGATTTAATTTCAGAAAATTTGCTCAGTTCATTTCAGTTGCTCAGTCGTGTCCGACTTTTTGCGACCCCATGAATCACAGCACGCCAGGCCTTCCTGTCCATCACCAACTCCTGGAATTCACTCAAACTCATGTCCATCGAGTCAGTGATGCCATCCAGCCATCTCATCCTCTGTCGTCCCCTTCTTCTCCTGCCCCCAATCCCTGCCATCATCAGGGTCTTTTCCAAAGAGTCAGCTCTTCACATGAGGTGACCAAAGTATTGGAGTTTCAGCTTTAGCATCAGTCTTTCCAATGAACGCCCAGGACTGATTTCCTTTAGAGTGGACTGGTTGGATCTCCTTGCAGTCCAAGGGACTCTCTAGAGTCTTCTTCAGTACCACAGTTCAAAAGCATCAATTCTTCAGTGCTCAGCATTCTTCAGAGTCCAACTATTACATCCATACATGACCACTGGAAAAACCATAGCCTTGACTGGACAGATCTTTGTTGGCAAAATAATGTCTCTGAAAATTTGTTATTACCTTATTAATTAGAAAATGAAAACACATACTGTTGTCTATGATAAATGGTAAACATGAATTTTCTCAAGCAAAAATAATAGTGTTTATCTGTTGGTTTATACTTTCTGTAGAAACAAGATACTTTAAATACTTTTTGAGTCATAAATTATAAAACTTCTTCTATGGCCTACTGAGCTTCAACTGTGAGTATCCCAAGTACTTTTCAGTGGATTCACTAAGCAGTTTAGACATTTTGGGCAGGGTAATTGTTGTAGGTATTTCTTGTGTTTCATAAGATGTTTAGCATCATTGCATCACTTCTACTCACTAGATTCCAGTAGTCATCCGACTACCTGTGTGAGTTAACAAAACCGTCTCCAAATACTGCCAAATTTTCTACTGTTGAGAATCACTGTCCTAAGATCTTATCTATGTTTTAAACTCTTACACTATCTTGAATTGCAGTGAAGTTTTTCAGAGGCTACATGATTTGTGATTATCAAAAGAGATTATTCTGTTCACCAAAAGATGTTTAAATTTTGCTTTCTTTGTTAAAAAATTAATGTAATAAAATATATTAAAATTTGTCATTTAAAAATTTAAGTGTATTCCTTTTTAATGGCTGAGTAATACTCCATTGTGTATATGAACCACAGCTTTCTTATCCATTCATCTGCTGATGGACATCTAGGTTGTTTCCATGTCCTGGCTATTATAAACAGTGCTGCGATGAATATTGGGGTACACATGTCTCTTTCCCTTCTGGTTTCCTCAGTATGTATGCCCAGCAGGGGGATTACTGGGTCACATGGCAGTTCTATTTCCAGTTTTTTAAGGAATCTCCACACTGTTCTCCACAGTGGCTGTACTAGTTTGCATTCTCACCAACAGTGTAAGAGGTTCCCTTTTCTCCACATCCTCTCCAGCATTTATTGCTTGTAGACTTTTGGATCGCAGCCATTCTGACTGGTGTGAAATGGTACCTCATTGTGGTTTTGATTTGCATTTCTCTGATAATGAGTGATGTTGAGCATCTTTTCATGTGTTTTTTAGCCATCTGTATGTCTTCTTTGGAGAAATGTCTATTTAGTTCTTTGGCCCATTTTTTGATTGGGTTGTTTATTTTTCTTGAATTGAGCTGCAGGAGTTGCTTGTATATTTTTGAGATTAGTTGTTTGTCAGTTGCTTCATTTGCTATTAATTTCTCCCATTCTGTAGGGTGTCTTTTCACCTTGCTTATAGTTTCTTTTGTTGTGCAGAAGCTTTTAATTTTAATTAGATCCCATTTGTTTATTTTTGCTTTTATTTCCAGTATTCTGGGAGGTGGGTCATAGAGGATCCTGCTGTGATGTATGTCGGAGAGTGTTTTGCCTATGTTCTCCTCTAGGAGTTTTATAGTTTCTGGTCTTATGTTAAGATCTTTAATCCATTTTGAGTTTACTTTTGTGTAGGTGTTAAAGTGTTTTAGTTTCAGTCTTTTACAAGTGGTTGACCAGTTTTCCCAGCACCACTTGTTAAAGAGACTGTCTTTTCTCCATTGTATATTCTTGCCTCCTTTGTCAAAGATAAGGCATCCAAAGGTGCATGGGTTTATCTCTGGGCTTTCTCTTTTGTTCCATTGATCTATATTTCTGTCTTTTTGTCAGTACCATACTGTCTTGATGACTGTGGCTTTGTAGTAGATCATGAAGTCAGTCAGGTTGATTCCTCCAGTTCCATTCTTCTTTCTCAAGATTGCTTTGGCTATTCGAGGTTTTTTGTATTTCCATACAAATTGTGAAATTATTTGTTCTAGCTCTGTGAAAAATACTGTTGGTAGCTTGATAGGGATTGCATTGAATCTATAGATTGCTTTGGGTAGTATACTCATTTTCAGTATATTGATTCTTCAAATCCATGAACATGGTATATTTCTCCATCTATTAGTGTCCTCTTTGATTTCTTTCACCAGTGTTTTATAGTTTTCTATATATAGGTCTTTAGTTTATTTAGATAGATATATTCCTAAGTCTTTTATTCTTGTCATTGCAATGGTGAATGGAATTGTTTCCTTAATTTCTCTATTTTCTCATTATTAGTGTATAGGAATGCAAGGGACTTCTGTGTGTTGATTTTATATCCTACAACTTTACTATATTCATTGATTAGCTCTAGTAATTTTCTGGTGGAGTCTTTAGGGTTTTCTTTGTAGAGGATCAGGTCATCTGCAAACAGTGAGAGTTTTACTTCTTCTTTTCCAATTTGGATTCCTTTTATTTCTTTTTCTGCTCTGATTGCTGTGGCCAAAACTTCCAAAACTATATTGAATAGTAGTGGTGAAAGTTGACACCCTTGTCTTGTTCCTGACTTTAGGGGAAATGCTTTCAATTTTTTACCATTGAGGATAATGTTTGCTGTAGGTTTGTCATGTATAGCTCTTATTATGTTGAGGTATGTTCTTTCTATTCCTGCTCTGGAGAGTTTTGAATCAGTTCTAATGAGGTGGATGAAACTGGAGCCTATTATACAGAGTGAAGTAAGCCAGAAGGAAAAACACCAATACAGTATACTAATGGATATATATGGAATTTAGAATGATGGTAATGATAACCCTGTATGCAAGACAGCAAAAGAGACACAGATGTATAGAACAGTCTTTTAGACTCTGTGGGAGAGGCAGTAGGGGATGATTTGGGAAAATGGCATTGAAACATGTATAATATCATATAAGAAATGAATCGCCAGTCCAGGTTCAATGCAGGATACAGGAAGCTTGGGGCTGGTGCACTGGGATGACCCAGAGGGATGGTATGGGGAGGGAGTTGCGAGGGGGGTTCGGGATTGGGAACACAGGTACACCTGTGGCGGATTCATTTTGATGTATGGCAAAACCAATACAGTATTGTAAAGTAATTAGCCTCTAATTAAAATAAATAAATTTAAAAAATAATAAATGAAAATAAAAAAATAAAAATAACCTAAAAAAATAGAAAAAAAAAATTAAGTGTACAGTTCACCATCATTAATTGCTTTCATAATGTTGCAGAACCATCACTACTATGTTCAAATATTTTTTATCACTTCCAATAGAAAATCAGTAAAAATTAGTAATTCCCATTACTTCTTCCCTTCAGACCCTGGGTAATCTCCAATCTACCTTCTCCCTCTATATAAATATTACATATATAATAAATTTAATCATATATATGTGTCATTTGAGTCTAGTTTATTTCACTTAGCATAAAATTTTCAAGGCTCATCAATGTTTATCATATATTAGAACCTCATTCCTTTTAGTGGTTGAAAAGTATTCTATTTTTATGTGTTAATACATTTTTGCTCATTCATTCATCTGTTCAGGAATACAAGGTGTTTCCATCCTTTGAATTATGGGTATTTCTATAATGAACATTAGTGTAAAATTATTTTTTTGAGTCCTTGCTTTCAATTCCTTTATGAGTATATACATAGGAATGGTATTAATAGATCCTATGGTAGTTTTCTGTTTAACTTTTAAATGCGATACCAAATTATTTTCCATAGAAATTGCACCATTGTAACAATCCCATGCAGAGAAGCTCCTGTTTCTCTACATCTTTTATAATACTTATTGATTTACATATTTTGGACTATTGCCAACCTAGTAGATATGAAGTGGAAGTGGTTTATAGTTATGGTTTTGATTTACATTTACCCAATAATTAATGAACATTTTTTCATGTATTTATTTGTGTTTAGTGTATCTTTGCTAAAATTTCTATTCATATATTCTGCCATTTTAAATTAGATTGTCTTTTTGTGGTTGATTTTTAAGAATTTTAAATATCTATGTTTATTCTGGACATTAGGCCCTTCTCAGACGTATGATATGCAGATATTATTTTCTGTGCTGTAGGTAGTCTTTTCATTTTCTGGCAGTGCACTTTAATGCACTTACAAAAATTGGTGAAGTCTAATTTATTATTTTCTGTTGTTTCTTGTATTTTGGTGACATATTTTAGAATCCGTTGCCAAATCTAGGGTCATAAAGCCTTACTTTTTCAAAGAGTTTTATGGTTTTAGTGCTTATATTTAGGTCTTTGATCTATTTTGGATTAATTTATGTATAACTATGAGGTAGGGGTCTAACTTCATTTTTTTTTTTTTTTTTTTTTTTTTTTTGCGTGTGTAAATTCAGCATAACAATTGAGTTTATTGAAGACTGTTTTTTCCTATTTGATAGATTTGGCACCCCCACCAAAAAGCAATTAGCCACAGATGTATACTTTTGTTTCTTGACTCTCAATTGTATTCCAGTGGTTTATACATATGCTGTATATTCCTATGCTAGTATTACACTGTTTTGATTATTGTAGCATTTTAGATACTTCGGGAGTGAGATGCTAAGAATTTTCCGGACATGTTCTTTTTGCAAAGTTATTTTGGCAATTCAGAATTCCTATTCTGTTTCCTGAGGCTTTTTTTTTTTTTTTAATCATGTAAGGGTGTTATATTTTATTAAATACTGTTTCTGCATCAAACGAGATGATCATACCTTTTAGTTTTTTTCTACTCCCTCTAATAGTTTTAGTTCAGTTCAGTCACTCAGTCATGTCCGACTCTTTGCGACCCCATGAATCGCAGCACGCCAGGCCTCCCTGTCCAAGTTCACTCAAACTCACGTCCCTCGAGTCGGTGATGCCATCCAGCCATCTCATCCTCTGTTGTCCCGTTCTCCTCCTGCCCCCAAATCCCTCCCAGCATCAGAGTCTCTTCCAATAAGTCAACTCTTCGCATGAGGTGGCCAAGGTACTGGAGTTTCAGCTTTAGCATTGTTCCCTCCAAAGAAATCCCAGGGCTGATATCCTTCAGAATGGACTGGTTGGATCTCCTTGCAGTCCAAGGGACTCTCAAGAATCTTCTCCAACAGTTCAAAAGCATCAATTCTTTGGAAGGAGTTTGGTCCCAGGTAAATAGCAGGGAGAGTCAGAGCCCCACACATCAAAACAAAACCTAGTTTCCCCTCAGTCAGTCTCTCCCATCAGGAAGCTTCCATAAGACCCATTATTCTCCATCAGAGGGAAGACTGACTGAAAACCACAATCACAGAAAACTAACCAATCTAATCATATGGACGGCATCCTTGTCTAATTCAATGAAACTATGAGCCATGCCATGTAAGGCTACCCAAGATGGAGGGGTCATGGTGGAGAGTTCTGACAAAATGTGATCCATTGAGGACAGGAATGGCAAACCACTTCTGTCTTCTTGCCTTGAGAACCCCATGAACTGTATGAAAAGGCAAAAAGATAGGACACTAAAAGATGAACTCCCCAGGTTGGTAGGTGCCCAGTAGGCTACAAGAGATCAGTGGAGAAATAAATCCAGTAAGAATGAAGAGACAGAGCCAAAGCAAAACCAACACCCAGTTGTGGATGTGACTGGTGATAGAAGCAAAGTCCGATGCTGTAAAAAGAAATATTGCATAGGAACCTGGAATGTTAGGTCCATGAATCAAGGCAATTGGAAGTGATCAAACAGGTGATGGCAAGAGTGAATATCTGTATTTTAGGAATCAGTAAATTAAAATGGACTGGAATGGGTAAATCTAACTCAGATGACCATTATATCTACTAATGTGGGAAAGAATCTCTTAGAAGAAATGGAGTAGCCATCATCATCAACAAAAGAGTCTGAAATGCAGTACTTGGATGCAGTCTGAAAAATGACAGAATGGTCTCTGTTTCCAAGGCAAACCATTCAGTATCACAGTAATCCAAGTCTATGCCCCATCCAGTAATGCTGAAGAAGCTGAAATTGAATGGTTCTGTGAAGACCTGCAAGACCTTTTAAAATTAACACCCACAAAAGATGTCCTTTTCATTATAGAGGACTGGAACACAAAAGTAGAGAGTCAAGAAACACCTGGAGTAACAGGCAAATTTGGCCTTGGAGTACAGAATGAAGCAGGGCAATGGCTAATAGAGTTCTGCCAAGAGAACACACTGGTCATAGCAAACACCCTCTTCCAACAACACAAGAGAAGACTCTACACATGGACATTACCAGATGGTCAACACCAAAGTCAGATTGATTATATTCTTTGCAGTCAAAGGGGCAAAGCTCTATATAGTCAGCAAAAACAAGACTAGGAGCTGACTGTGGCTCAGATTATGAACTCCTTATTGCCAAATTCAGAGTGAAATTGAAGTAAGTGGGGAAAACCACTAGACCATTCAGGTATGACCTAAATCACATCCCTTATGATTATACAGTGGAAGTGAGAAATAGATTCAAGGGACTAAATCTGATACAATGCATGATGAACTATGGATGGAGGTTCATGACATTGTACAGGAGACAGGGTTCAAGACAATTCCCTAGAAAATGAAATGCAAAAAGGCAAAATGGGTGTCTGAGGAGGCTCTACAAATATCTTTGAAAAGAAGAGAAGTTAAAAGCAAAAGAGAAAAGGAAAGATACACCCATTTGAATGCAGAGTTCCAAAGAATAGCTAGGAGAGATAAGAAAACCTTCCTCAGTGATCAATGAAAAGAAATAGAGGCTATTGTTATTGTTATAACCCTGTGTATGAGACAGCAAAAGAGACAATGATGTATAGAACAGTCTTATGGACTCTATGGGAGAGGGATAGGGTGGGAAGATTTGGGAGAATGGCATTGAAACATGTAAAATATCATGTATGAAACGAGTTGCCAGTCCAGGTTCGATGCACGATACTGGATGCTTGGGGCTAGTACACTGGGACGACCCAGAGGGATGGTATGGGGAGGGAGGAGAGAGGAGGGTTCAGGATGGGGAACACATGTATACCTGTGGTGGATTCATTTTGATATTTGGCAAAACTAATACAATTTTGTAAAGTTTAAAAATAAAATAAAATTAAAAAATAAATAAATATAAAAAATACATAAATAAATAAAATCAGAAAAAAAATAAAGAAATAGAGGCTAATAATAGAATGGGAAAGTCTAGAGATTTCTTCAAGAAAATTAGAGATATCAAGGGAATATTTCATTCAAAGATAGGGTCAATTAAGGACAGAAATTGTATGGACATAACAGAAGAAGAATATTAAGGTGAGGTGGCAAGAATACACAGAAGAACTGTACAAAAAAGATCTTCATGACCCAGATAATCATGATGGTGTGATCACTCACCTAGAGCCAGACATCCTGAAATGTAAAGTCAAGTCAGCCTTAGGAAGCATCACTATGATCAAAGCCAGTGGGGGTAATGGAATTCCAGTTGATCTATTTAAAATCCTAAAAGATGATGCTGTGAAAGTGCTGCATGCAATATGCCAGCAAATTTGGAAATGTAGCAGTGTCCACAGAATTGGAAAAGGTCAGTTTTCATTCCAACCTCAAAGAAAGGCAATGCCAAAGAATGCTCAAACTACCACACAATTGCACTCATCTCACACGCTAGTAAAGTAATGCTCAAAATTCTCCAAGCCAGTCTTCAACAATATGTGAACCATTAACTTCCAGATGCTCAAGCTGGTTTTAGAAAAAGCAGAAGAACCAGAGATAAAATTGTCAGCATCCGTTGGATCATTGAAAAAGCAAGAGAGTTCGGGAAAAAGCATTTATTTCTGCCTTTGATTGTGTGGATCACAACAAACTGTGGAAAATTCTGAAAGAGATGGGAATATCAGACCACCTTACCTGCCTCCTGAGATATCTGTATGCAGGTCAGGAAGCAACAGTTAGAACAGATGACACCACCCTTATGGCAGAAAGCGAAGAACTAAAGAGCCTTTGATGAAAGTAAAAGAGGAGAGTGAAAAAGATGCTTTAAAGCTCAACATTCAGAAAACTAAGATCATGGCATCCAGTCCCATCACTTCATGTCAAGTAGATGGGAAAACAGTAGAAACAGTGACAGACTTTTTTTTTGGAGGGGGGTGGGCTCCAAAAATCACTGCAGATGGTGATTGCAGCCATGAAATTAAAAGATGCTCACTTCTTAGAAGAAAAGTTATGACCAACCTAGATAGCATATTAAAATGCAGTGACATTACTTTGCCAGCAAAGGTCCATCTAGTCAAAACTATGGTTTTTCCAGTGGTCATGTATGGATGTGAGAGGGAGACTATAAAGAAAGCTGAGTGTCGAAGAATTGATGCTTTTGAATGGTGGTGTTGCAGAAGACACTTGAGAATTCCTTGGACTGCATGGAGATCCACCAGTCAATCCTAAAGGAAATCAGTCCTGAATATTCATTGGAAGGATGGATATTGAAGCTGAAGCTCCAATACTTTGGCTATCTTATGTGAAGAACTGACTCATTTGAAAAGGCCCTGATGCTGGGAAAATTGAAGGCAGGAGGAGAAGTGGACGAGAGAGGATGAGATGGTTGGATGGCATCACTGACTCAATGGACATGAGTTTGAGTAAACTCCTGGAGTTGGTGATGGACAGGGAGGCCTGGTGTGCTGCAGTCCATGGGGTCACAAATATTCTGGCAGGACTGAGCAACTAAGCTGAATTGAACTCTCCCTATTCATGTTATAATCTATTGATTGATATGCTTATACTAAATCAACTTTTATTCCTGTGATAAATCCCACTTGGCCATATGTTGTTCGATTCATTTTGCTAGTATGTTGTTAATAACTTTCACTTTGTTATTTGTAAATAATTTATAAATTTTTTATCCAATATTTTTTTCCTTTGGATTCTTTATCTGTCTTTGGTACCAGAATAATGCTAAACTCATAGAATGAGTTGGAAGTGTTCCATTCTCTTCTATTTTTTCCGTATATTTGAGAAAAATTAGTTTTAACTTTTTAAAATGTTTGATAGCCTTCATCACTGAAGTCATCTGAATTATTTTGGGGGGAAAGTTTTTGATTACTGATTCAATATCTTTAGTTTTATAAGTATATTGATATTTTCTATTTATTCTTAAATCAGCTTAGATAATGTGTGTTTATAGGAATTGCCTATTTTGCTATATTATCTAATATGTTAGAGCACAATTTTATATATTTCTTTATAAAGCTTTTCTTTTTGTAAAATTGGTAGTAATATCCCTGTGTGAATGCTAATTCACTACAGTATTGTCTGACTGTTGCGATCCATCAGGCTCCTCTGTCCATGGGATTCTCCAGGCAAGAATACTGGTTGGGTTGCCATGCCCTCCTCCAGGGGATCTTCCAGACCCAGGGATCAAACCTGCATGTCTTACATCTCTGCATTGGCAGGTGAGTTCTTTATCACTAGTGCCACCTGGGAAACCCAGTAATATCCCTATTTTCACTATTGATTTCAGTTATTTTTTTTTCTCCTCTCTTTTTTCTTTATCATTAAAGTAAAATGCTTTTCAATTTTATTGATCATTTAATAGAGCCACCTTTTAGTTTGTCAATTCTCTTGGTTTTATAACCTCTATTTTATTTACCAGTTAGTTGCTTAGTCATGTCCGCCTCTTTGCGACCCCAGGTTCCTCTGTCCATGGAATTCTCCAGACAAGAAAATTGGAGTGGGTAGCTGTTCCCTTCTCCAAGGGATCTTCCCAACCCAGGGACTGAACCCTAGTTTCCTGTATTGCAAGCAGATTCTTTACCATCTGAGCCACCAGGGAAGCCCTCCACTCTAATATTTAGTATTTTCTCTCTTTTACTAATCTTGAGCTTAGTATGCTGTTCTGTTTCTAGTTACTCAAGGTGTAAAATTAAGGTTTGGATTGAGTTCTTTCCTCTTTTTTAATGGATGCATTTTCAGCTGTAAATTTCTCTCTAATCACTGCTTTTGTTGAAGCCCATTAAGTTTTGGCATATTGTGTTTGGCATTTTTATTCATCTATAAGTATTTTCTAATTTCCTCTGTAACTTTTTTTTTTTTTTTTGGACTTTTTGGTTGTTCAAAGTGTGGCTTGCAGGTGATGCTAGTGGTAAAGAACCCATCTGCCAATGCTGAAGACTTGAGAGACATGAGTTCGATCCCTGGGTTGGGAAGATTCCCTGCAGAAGGAACTAACAACCCACTCCAGTATTCTTGCCTGGAGAATCCCACGGATGGAGGAGCCTGGAAGGCAACAGTCCACAGAGTCACAAAGAGCTGCCCATGACTGAAGCAATTTAGCACACACACACACGAGTGAGCTATTTCTACATATATGTGAATTCTCCGGTTTCTTTTCTGTTATTAATGTGTAGCTTCCTTCTATTAACTTCAGAAAAGATAGTTTCCATGATTTCAAATATTTCAAATTTATTTAGACTCATTTAGGGGCCTAATATGATCTATCTTGGAAAATGTTCAATGTGTCCTTAAAATTGTGTTTTTTGCCTTTAGTTGTGCCTTATAATTTTTTTCTTCATTACTGGACATGATACATCAGGTAAAATGATCTTCTGTAAATCAGCTTTTAGCAATGTGGTAGTTAGGTGGTGGTGGATAGGAATTGTTCTATAGTTCTCTGATTAGGTCTATGTTCTTTTGTGCACCTATACCTTGAACTGTGAATTTAACATGTGTTTCTCAGTGCAGCCCCCAATCCCTACCACTTAGATTAGACTTGATGGCTAGAGACAGCTGTATTTGGATATTTTCCTTCCTTAGGGCAGTTAGGGAGTACCTCCCAGATGGTACTCTGGGAGGTTAGGCTCTGGTTAACTAATTTCCCCCGAGAGACCCTGTTACGAAGAGAATGCTCTGATTATTTCATAATGGTTCCTTTTCCATTCCCCTGATGAAAGACAAGGGGATTTTTCTTAGTATTTATTGTCAGAAAATGGTGAGGCTCCTGTAGATATAGTGCACAGTATTATGGGAACTCCCCTATGACTAGATTCCCCTTGAATTTTTAACTCTCAGAAATTGTTGACACTGAGTCTTCAGCAATTCGCTGCTTGCTGCTCAGATCGTCTCACCCCAGCACTGTTTCCTAAGGCAGTTTCTGGCCTTGATAAGTCAAGAACCCTGTAAATGCCTCTGTCTCTCTAATATTGGAGGCAACAGTTAGCCCTGCATTCTTTCTTTTCTTGTAGATCCAAGAAGAGTTATTGACTTTTCAGTCTGTTTTACTTTTTACTGTTTAGGACAGTGTCAACTTCTAAGCCTCCTACATGTGTAAATGGCTTTGCTTGTTTTTTGATATTTTGGGGGGAAATAAAATCTGAAAATTGTCAGTATTTTACTGTTTTCTTCATTTTTAAACTGCTTCTACAGAATATAGAATTCTGTGTTATTACTCCCCTCTCCCACCGTCTCATCCAATATTTAAAGCTGTTTTCCCTATGTATTCTAGATTCTTCTTCATTTTCCTGATGATAGGTCTATACTTATTCTTATCAGGATTCTCTTTTAAGTAATGAATAATTCCCATTTCAACCTCCATTTGCCTTTTACTATTTTTTAATTATTATTTATGGTTTTCTCAGGATAAATGATACAGTGCAATATGATTTTTTTAGATTTATTGATCAGGGCATTTGATGGCATCATCAAATGAAATTTGGTCATACTTGTTTTGATTTTCATTTCAGTGTTCATCTCTCTCTCTCTCTGTATGTTTGTGTATCTATTCATTTTGTCTTTTCTATTCTTCAGGAAATCCAATTTTACTCCAGTTATGCCTCAGTTAGATCACTACATAGTGTCTCATAAGTCATTAAAACATGTTCACTTTCTTCAATTTTTCTTTCTCTTAGTGCTTCAGTTTGGATAATGATGTTTTGAATATGATTACTCTTTTACAATTATGTTTTGCAAGTTGTATCCAATGCCTTTAAAAAATCTAGATATTGAATTAATTATAGGAGTTTTGTTTAGTTCTTTATTATAATTTTCCAGTATCGTCTAAAATTTGTCATCCCTGCAAACATTACTGCCAACTTCTTATGATTCATTAAATATGTATCATTTAATTTTAAGAACTTGTCCATGTATTACAGCATCTGGACTGTTTTTGGTTCTTTCATACTGACTGATTTTTTTTTTTTTCTTTATAGTATAAAGGTCATTTTTTAAATGTGCTTTCTTAAAATTTTGGACTGTATTCTCAGATATTCCCTTTTCAGTGTAGTCTTACCCACTGATTAATATCTGGCACTTGAATATATGTTTGCTCATTAATTTTGTCTTTTAATCATAATAATGGCAGCTCTATGCTGCCAGGATATATATATATATTTCTTATTTGTCTATTGCTAAAAACATGGCTCATAGGACTGTCGAAGACACAAAGAAGACACCAGTAAGTCTTGTTCAATAAATGAATTTATTTATTCATGAATACATTTTGTACACCTTTAAAATAGTTTAGACTATTTCCCATGAATATTACATACCTAAGTAAATTTTGAGTTCCTGTCTTCAAATAAACTCAAAGCTATAGTACTTTTCATAGGTAAAGCTCCTTCTATGCTTAGAGAGACAAGCTTATTTTAGAAAATTTAAGAAGACATATTAACATGAATATTGTCAATAACTTCTAAACACTATCTAAGCTAAATAACACAGTAGAAGGCCTCAGGGAGCATTTTCATCATTAAAATTACTTAAAGGAGTGAATGAGTGACAAATAGATCCTTAAAGATTCTCTTGGGGAGACAAGATGAGTAATTTTTGTGTCTTTGTAGTTTAAGGTCCTTAGAGACCAAAGTGTAAATACAAACTGTATAAGGGTTTGATAAATATCACTAATGATTGTAAGTAAAATTCATATATGTACCACATGTAAACAAATAAAATATTTATCAAAAATATAAAAATTTTTTTAAAATATGCTATTATGAAGGAAGATACAGGTAGGACCAAGAGGAAATGGAAAATTTGAGAGAAGACATTTTTCCTTTCTGAACAGTCAAGAAATTAATGTAGTTAATTTTTGGAGGGGTAGGAAGTTGCTTGTTCTCTTTGTTGGAAAGGAAAATTATCAGCAATGAATTACAAGTGGAAATATATGTATTTTTATATGGTAGTGTGAAAATTTATTTCAAACAAAAGATAATGATCTATGTGCAAATTATCTAAAATTATAGAGCTTTCCTAAAATAAAATCAGATTTTCTAAATTGAGCTTTATGTGCCTCTAAATAATTACTAATCTTTTTAACACAAAATTGAAGTTCTGTATGTCCAATACTCATTTTGGGTTTGGAAGGCTTCAGAACCTTTGATTTAGTCAGCAGATGACATTACCCAGCTTCAGTAATACTGAATTACTTTCTTCTGATGCTATAGTATAAGGAGAGCATTTCTCCCCTTTTTCATGAACTTGAACTCCAGAGCAAACTACCTTTATAAACTGTTTTTAAAAAATAATTGCTAATATATTTGAAGATTTGGCATATTTATTGAAATATAAAAAGATTTCAAATTTTATATTAAACATCCAACTAAAAGTATATAGTCACCTTTGATATAATTTTTACTTCACGGTGAATTTTATAGAAGGATCTATTTCACATTTTGGAACATATTATTTAAATTTAATTTCTTCTGGAGAGATACCTGTTACTAAACAACTTACAACAGCATCCTTCTATCTTATTTCTAAAATATTGATACCGTTCTCCCAATTTTTACAGTTTGCTACACAAAAGAGCTTTATTAATACATGTGTTTTGTTAATATGCCAAATACATGTAGATATACACACATATAACAAGCATATATATGTATATATACATATATAGAGAAATGTATATACACACACATGGTCAACTTTGAAAAGTATATAACACAAAATAGTCATGCAACTGAAAAATGTTGAATTTGGAAAATAACAAATGAATAAGTGGAAACAACCTAGACTGTGAATACCTTATCTCACTTGATTGGGCTGGGAAATGTTCCCATACATCATATATAAAAGAATGAAAAAACACTATGATTGACTGTTCAATCATAGATTGAACATGATTGACAGTTCAGTTCTGTCACTCAATCATGTCAGACTCTTTGCAACACTGTGGACTGAGGCACGCCAGGCTTCCCTATCACCAACTCCCAGAGCTTGCTCAAACTCATGTCCATTGAGTCAGTGATGCCATCCAACAATTTCATCCTTTGTCATCCCCTTCTCCTCCTGCCTTCAGTCTTTCCCAGCGTCAAGGACTTTTCCAAGGAGTCGGCTCTTCGAATCAGGTGGCCAAAATATTGAAGTTTCAGCTTCAGTATCAGTCCTTTCATGAATATTCAGGACATTTTTCCTTTAGGATGGACTGGTTGGATCTCCTTGCAGTCCAAGGGACTCTCAAGAGTCTTCTCCAATACCACAGTTCAAAAACATTGATTCTTCAGTGCTCAGCTTTCTTTATAGTCCAACTCTCATATCCATACATAAGTACTGGAAAAACCATAGTTCTGACTAGATAGGCCTTTGTTGGCAAAGTAATATCTTTGCTTTTTTATATGCTGTCTAGGTTGGTCATAGCTTTTCTTCCAAGGAGCAAGCATCTTTTAATTTCATGGCTGCAATCACCATCTGCAGTGATTTTGGAGCCCCCCAAAATAAAGTCCATCACTGTTTCCATTGTTTCCCCATCTATTTGCCATGAAGTGATGGGACTGGATGCCATAATGTGAGTTTTCTGAATGTTGAGCTTTAAGCCAGCTTTTTCACTCTCCTCTTTCACTTCCATCAAGAGGCTGTTTAGTTCCTCTTCACTTTCTGCCATAAGGGTGGTGTCATCTGCATATCTGAGATTATTGATGTTTCTCCTGGCAATCTTGATTCCAGTTCGTGCTTCATCCAGCCCAGCATTTCACAGGATGTACTCTGCATATAAGATAAATAAGTAGGGTGACAATATACAGCTTTGATGTATTCCTTTCCCGGTTTGGAACCAGTCTGTTTTTCCATGTCTGGTTCTAACTGTTGCTCCTTAACATGCATACACGTTTCTCAGGAGGCAGTTAAGGTGGTCTGATATTCCAATCTCTTGAAGAATATCCCCCAGATTGTTGTGATATACACAGTCAAAGGCTTTGGAGTAATTAACAAAGCAGAAGTGGATGTTTTTCTGGTGTGATTGACTGTAGTTTGCATTTTTCCTCTTAAGTTCAATATGATCAATTCAGCGGAAGTTCTGTTCAGTTCAGTCGCTCAATCATGTCTGACTGTTTGCGACCCCATGAATCACAGTAAGTTAGTACTATTTAAATTGAGGGTGGAGATTTGCGCTATTCTATAAATGTTACTAGTTCATTATGAGATTAGTGTATAAATTGATAGTAACCTTTTGTAACCATATAATGTATATAATTCCAAATATAATGTATAATGCATAATTATATATTATAAAATATACAATCTCATATAATATATATAATTCCAGTTTAATTTGGAAACTTTTGTATCTATATAATGTATATAACTTATGACATAGTAATTCAAATTTCTAGATTATATTCCAGAGATTTATATAAGAAGTTTCGTAGCAGCAATATTGTTCTAGCTCCAAACTGAAACCTGTTTTAATGTGCATTAGCCACTGAATTAATAAATAAATATTGGTATATTTATATATTGCATCTTCCCTGGTGGTTCAGATGGTAAAGAATCTGCCTGCAATGCAGGAATGTGCTGTGCTGTGCTTAGTGGCTCAATCCTGTGTGACTCTGCAACCCCATGAACTGTATGAAGCCTGCCAGTCTCCTCTGTCCATTGGATTCTCCAGGCAAGAATACTGGAGTGTGTTGCCATTCCTTTCTCTAGGGGATCTTCCTGACTCAGGAATCGAGCCAGAGTCTCCTGCATTGCAGGCAGATTTTTACCGGCTGAACTACCAGGGAAGCCCAATGCAGGAGACCCAGGTTCAATCCCTTGGTCCAGAAGGTCCCCTGGAGAAGGGAATGGCAACCTACTCCAGTAGTTTTGCCTGGGAAATCCCATGAACAGGGGAACCTGGTGGTCTACAGTCCGTGAGGTCACAAAGAGTCGGACATGACTTAGCAATTAGCACACATATTCTTATCATTGAATCTTATCGCACAGTGAAAATAAATTAGGTGAAGTAAAGCAATATAATTAATATGCTTGAATTTCAGGAACATAATGGTGAATGAACAATTGAATGAAAGTATCAACAGTGTGATTCTAATCGTATAAAGTTTGAAAACAGAAAATTGAAGGATAATTTTGTTTGTTTTAATTTTTTATTATTTATTTATTTATTTTTTTTACTTTACAATATTGTATTGGTTTTGCCATACATCAACATGAATCTGCCACTGGTGTACACGTGTTCCCAATCCTGAACCCCTCTCCCACCTCCCTCCCCACACCATCCCTCTGGGTCATCTCAGTGCATCAGCCCCAAGCTTCCTGTATCCTGCATGGAACCTGGACTCGATTTGTTTCTTATATATTATTATACATGTTTGATTAGCAGCATTTATTTTTTTTTAATTTATAAAGAAAACCATGAAGAAATAAATAAAAATTTCCAGATAAGTTAACCTTTGAGATAAGCATCATAAGGACTCTTGTGGCTTTTTAAATATTGCTAATTTTGTCTACTAAAAAAGTAAAAATTTTTTACTGGAAAATTAGTAAGTTCATTTGTAGATGGATACTTTCTATTAGCTAAAAAAAAAAATACTCGAATCAAAAATCAGTGAACTGTAGTTGGTAATTAAGACCCCTGCTTTCCAAAGTTTATTTGTGTGTTTGTGCTCAGTCATATCTGACTCTGCCACCCCATGGACTGTAGCACACCATGCTGCTCTGTCCATGGAGTTTTCCAGGCAAGAATACTCGAGTGGGTTGCCATTTCCTTTTCCAGGGATTTTCCTGACCCAGAGAATGAACTTGCATCTCTTGCAACTCCTGAATTGGCAGGTGAATTCTTTACCATTGTTCCACATGGGAAAGTTTATATATTATATTATATATAATATATATGTATATATATAAACTCTCTGTATATGTATATATAAACTTGTCATCTTATTATTATTATGATTTAATAAATCCTAGGTAGGATCTAATACTCTGCATATTTAATAAATTCCTAATTGAAGTCTATCCTTTCCGTTTTCAGTCTACACCTTGAGTATCAACAACGTAGATCTTATTAAAAGGAAATGAGCCAGTGAAAGATAAATAAAGATGTATTGAAGAAAGTTACACCAGCAAAATATTTCACAATAAAGGAACTGTCAGAGATACTTCACAATGTTGAAAATATCAAGGATTATCATGGGCACAGCCAATCCAAACTTAGAAATAACTAAAACAGTCTACTAAGTTATTGGAAAGATGGTCACTCGATGTTAAAAGTTGTACGTTGAAAAGGCAAGAACTGTTCAAACAATTCTTGATATACATTTTTAAAGAAATAGAAACAGTTTAATGTTTTAAATAAGTGTGCATCAAATACATATTAGTTATATTTTTTATTTCTCTTTATAACAGATATTAACATATTTTGAATTTTTATGTATTATGGAATAATTATAATCTTTCACATTAATTAATCATTTTCCATACTTTTAGCTTTCATAGTCATTTTTATAGTCCCACACAAATGTGCAAAGCAACTGCTTATGGGATTACTCTGAAGATTATCCTTAGCATCAAACTTCATGTCTCCACTTCCATAAATATTATAATGCATATTTTAATTAATTATGAAAACATCACATATTTAGATATATAGCTTTATTTTCAACTTCAAATAATGCAATGAATATATTTCTAAATTGATGATTATGCTTATTTTTACTCCAGCTCACTTATTTTTTCTATTCATTGATTTTCCTGGGATGCTAATTCTAAGATATATAGTTTCCTAGTATAATTTGTACAGATTAAGTAATGTTCACAGATGTTTAGTTTCCACAGTATCACATAGATATTAAAAATTATTAGATAGTTGCTTACAAATCCATTAGAACATTTAAATAATAAGCTAAAGAGAATTTGAAATAGTCTGAAAACTTATTCAAATAGAAATCTCAGTTGTTAAAAAAAAATGAACATATGTTTAAAGCATATTGCACTTATCTGTGTGCATTTGTTGACCTAAATTGTTTTAAGAGAAGATGGTGCATTTTGTAAAACAAATATAGTTGGAAATACTTCTATGGATGCTTCAGATAGAAAATAAAATGTAACCCAAGAATTCAAATAACAAAATATGCATTGTCATAAGACAAAATACTGCCCTAATATTCCAGATGATTTTAGCTTCCATGTTGGCAACCACGAGTCAATATTTCATAGCAAAAAAATATTAATTACTTTCCATTTTAGATAAATATTTTAGTCTTTTTTTCCACTGGTAGGTGTGCTCTTTGAAAAAATATGTAAAAGGTGTATTGAGATACAATTCACATACCATACAATTCATCATTTAAATTTTACCATAAAATGTATTTTTTCAGAATTGCAACCATCACACCAGTAAATTTTAGTACATGTTCATTATTCCATACATAGACATATATCCATTAGCAGTCACTTGCCATTTACCACCAACTCCCCAAACCATAGCAATTATTAATCTACTTTCTATCTCTATGGATTTTCCTGTTCTGGTTATTGAAAGCTCATGTAAAATGTGAAAGGAATAAGAGTGTATGTGGTGCTTTGTGAGTGGTTTATTTCACTTAGAATGATGGCACAAATATTCATCAATGTTGTAGCCTGTATCACTCCAGTTTATTGATGAATATTCCATTTTATAGATATATCACATATTGTTCATCATTTCATCAGTTGATAAATATTTAGGTGGTTTCCTTCCTGGAGCTATTATGAATAGGTCATAAATATTCATGTAGAAGTCTTTGTATGGATTTATGTTTACTCTTGGGTATATACATAGGATGAAATTCCTGGGATATATGGTAACTATATTTTTAAACTCTGGGGAAAATGCCAGACAGTTTTCCAAGAGAGATCTACCATTTTATGTGCAGCAGTATATGAGGATTCCAATTTCTCCATATCCTGACAAACATTTGTAGATAATTTCTTTCAATTAAAAAAAAAAGGCCATCCTAAAGGATCTCATTGTGTTTATGATTTATATCACATTATTGACTAAGAAAGTTGAACATCTTTTAATATGCTTACTGATCTTTTGTATCTTTTGTAGAAATGTTTATTCAGATCATTCAATTTTTATTTGAGATATTTATATTTTTATTCTGACTTTTTGTTCATTATATTCTAAATATAATTTTTATTAGATAAATATTTGTAAATATTTTGTTCCATTTTCTGTGTTGGCATTAAACATTTATTTTTTTAATCAATTAAGATATATTATAGCAGCATAGACCTTCTGAGAACCTGCTTCAGAGGGAAATCTACTTGTAGGGCACAGCTCTCCATCTTTCTTTTTTTCTACTTTTCCTCAGGTTATATTCAACATTTTTTTTTATATTTACTGGTGTGTAGTTTATTTACAATGTTTTGTTAATTTCAGGTGTACAACAAAGTGAATCAGTTATACATATATTCAATACTTTTATCCACTCTATATGGGACCATATAGGCCATTACAGAATATTGAGTAGAGGTCCCTGTGCTATACAGTAGGGTCCTTATTAGTTACCTGCTTTATGAACCTGGGTCTCGGGCATTGCAGACATATTGTTTACTGTCTGAGCCACCAGAGAAGCCCATTCTATATATAGTAGTATGTATATGTCGATCTCAATCTCCCAATTTATCCTCCTGTCCCTTATCCCCTGGTAACCATGTTTGTTTTCTACATCTGTGACTCTATTTCTGTTCTGTAAATAGGTTCATTTGTACTTTTTTTTTTTTTTTTTAGATTCAGTATATGTTATTTGTCTTCCTCTTTCTGACTTAACTCAGTATGGTAATCTCTAGGTCCATCCATGTTTCTGCCAATGACATTACTCAGCCATAAAGGAGAACAAACTAATGTCATTGGCAGAAACATGGATGGACCTAGAGATTGCCATACTGAGTTAAGTCAGACAGAGGAAGACAAATAACATATACTGAATCTAAAAAAAAAAAAGGTACAAATGAACTTATTTACAGAACAGAAATAGAGTCACAGATGTAGAAAACAAACATGGTTACCAGGGGATAAGGGATAGGAGGTTATGGCTGAGTAATGTTCTCTTCTTGGAGAAGGAAATGGCAACCCACTCCAGTGTTCTTGCCTGGAGAATCCCAGGGACAGGAAGCCTGGTGGGCTGCCGTCTATGGGGTCGCTCAGAGTCGGACATGACTGAAGTGACTTAGCAGCAGCAGCAGCAATGTTCCCTTCTAGGAGAAGGGCATGGCAACCCACTCCAGTATTGTTGCCTGGAGAATCCCGTGGACAGAGGAGCCTGGTGGGCTACAGTCCATGGGTTGCAAAGAGTTGGAGACAACTGAGCAACTAACACACATGCACATACATTATTCTGTATGTGCTTGCACATACAGTGCTTGCACACTCAGTGGCTCAGTCGTGTCTGACTCTTTGAAACCCTGTGAACTGTAGACTGCCAGGCTCCTCTATCCATGGAACTTTTCAGGCAAGAACAGTAGAGTAGGTTGCCATTTCCTTCTCTAAGACATCTTCCTAACCCAGGGATGGAACCTATGTCTTTTGCATCTCCTGCATTGGCAGATGAATTATTTACCACTGTGCCACCTGAGAAGGCCCCCATTACTCAGTAATGGAAGTAATTTCATTACTTCCCAGGTGGCACAGTGGTAAAGAATCTGCCTACCAAGCAAGAGACATGAGTTTGATCCCTGGATTGAAAAGATCCCCTGATGAAGGAAATGGCAACCCACTCCAGTATTCTTGCCTGGAGACACCCATGGACAGAGAAGCGTGGTGAGATACAGTTCTGGGGGGTCGGATCACAAAAGAGTCAGACATGACTTCATGACTAAACAACAACAATATTCCATTATGTTACATAACACATCCTTATACATTTCTCTACTGATGGACATTTAAGTTGCTTCCATTCCCTGGCTATTGTAAATAGTGCTGCAATGAACATGAGTGTGCATATATCTTTTCAAATTATTGTTTTCTCCAGATATATGCCCAGAAGTGGGACTGTTGAATTCTATGGCAGTTCTATTTTTAGTTTTTAAAGGAATCTCCATATTTTTCTCAATAGTAGCTATGCAATTTACATTCTCACCAACTGTGTAGGAGGATTCCCTTTTTTTCTCACCCTCTTTAGCATTTATTGTTTGTAGGTTTTGAGCAAATAGTTGCTTGCCACAGGGACGGGTAATGAGGGGGGGATGAGGAAATAGGTGGGAAGATTAAGAGATACAAACTACTAGTTACAGAATAAGTGAGTCACGCAGATTAAATGTAAAACATAGGGAGTATAGTTCAATTATACTACAATGTCTTTGTATGGTGACAGATAGTAACTAGACTTATAATAGAAATCATTTTGCAATGTATAGAAATATCAAATCACTATGTTGTGTACCTGGAACTAATGTGTTTACAGTCAATTATATTTCAATTAAAACTTCATAGACAGTGGGAGGAAATGTATCAAAATGCTAATGATGGTTATCTCTGGTGGGTGGGGATTATGAATGATTGATATTTTTACTTTATGCTTTTATGTATTTCTTGTTGTCTACAATGAACATGTATGGCTCATAAAATTAGGAAAGAACAAATGTCATTAAAAATGGAGGGAAAAACACTTGTGCAAAGGTCATTTTCAGAAAAAATAGTAATAATCCTAGCTGGCAAATTCTTGAATAAATAATTATTAGAAGTAGGTAATGCTTTATTGGCTTTTTCCTAGCTTTGCTGCTAGAAAGTTTTCTTATTTCCTACTTTTTACCTACATTCTTCCTGTGTTGTTATTTTTTAACATTCTTAATTTGTGCCACTTGGCCATTGTTTTGGTCTTTGTTTTGCAATTACTCCTTATATGATTGAAAATACATATAGAGATAACTGGCTTTTTTCCCCCAACATCCTTCTTACTCTCCTCTATTCCACCCCATCCTAATTTCCTACAATAAAAATCTTCCCATTTTCTTATATTGAATACATATGGCAATGTCATGAATATAAACAGTGATGGATTTAAATCATCACCTACTTTAAAATAGACTATTTTCCTTTTATTTTTTAATATTACATATATTCTATTTCAGAAACTTTATGAACAATCAGACCCAGAAAGTTTCAGGGTCAATGTATTAAAAACATGAACAGATAAACAAACTAAACACACAACTGTAGAACCTAACACTTTAAGAAGAAAACACACCTAACATGAAATTTCAGTCAGTATCATTCTGTGGTTGAGTTTCTATGCTATTTAGTAAATAAACATTTGCTCCGGTAACCAATATTAAAATATTGAAACCAATCAATATATACCATATGTGAAATAAGCATACTTATTTTATTATCTTATCAGCTTACTCATTAAAGATGATGTAGGACAAAATGTAAAATCCACAAAGTGGAATTACAATTTCAAAAGCATCAGATCAGATCAGATCAGATCAGTCGCTCAGTCGTGTCCGACTCTTTGCGACCCCATGAATCGCAGCACGCCAGGCCTCCCTGTCCATCACCAACTCCTGGAGTTCACTGAGACTCACGTCCATCGAGTCAGTGATGCCATCCAGCCATCTCATCCTCCGTCGTTCCCTTCTCCTCCCGCCCCAATCCCTCCCAGCATCAGGGTCTTTTCCAATGAATCAACTCTTCACATGAGGTGGCCAAAGTACTGGAGTTTCAGCTTTAGCATCATTCCTTCCAAAGAAATCCCAGGGCTGATCTCCTTCAGAATGGACTGGTTGGATCTCCTTGTAGTCCAAGGGACTCTCAAGAATCTTCTCCAACACCACAGTTCAAAAGCATCAATTCTTTGGCGCTCAGCCTTCTTCACAGTCCAACTCTCACATCCATACATGACCACAGGAAAAACCATAGCCTTGACAAGACGAACCTTTGTTGGCAATGTCTCTGCTTTTGAATATGCTATCTAGGTTGGTCATAACTTTGCTTCCAAGGAGTAAGCGTCTTTTAATTTCATGGCTGCAGTCACCATCTGTAATGATTTTGGAGCCCAGAAAAATAAAGTCTGACACTGTTTCCAGCTTCTATTAATTGTGACAGCTTGCCCTTCCTTAATATCTGCTGCTGCTGCTAAGTTGCTTCAGTCGTGTCCGACTCTGTGCGACCCCATAGAGGGCAGCCCACCAGGCTCCCCCGTCCCTGGGATTCTCCAGACAAGAACACTGGAGTGGGTTGCCATTTCCTTCTCCAATGCATGAAAGTGAAAAGGGAAAGGGAAATCACACAGTCTTGTCCGACTCTCTGCGACCCCATGGACTGCAGCCCACCAGGCTCCTTCATCCATGGGATTTTCCAGGCAAGAGCACGGGAGTGGGGTGCCATCCCCTTCTCTGTCCTTAATATCTATCACTGCCTAAAATCAACATATTAAGGTCATAAAATGAAATTTTAAAAGGTAAACTCCATTAGTCAAAAATGTCTATTGAGTCAAATATTCCCTGGAGAGCAAAGGTTTGGAAAATTTTGAAAGTATATTAATTCACTCAAGCTGTGGGCAATAAATGACAACTGCATAGAAATATATTGACCTGAATATGCTAGCATATGCTCCAGAAATGTCTAATTTACCATCAGAAAATAATTGAGTTTTTGGTATCTCAGGTTAATTATGTATTTTTTGTAATGTTAAATTAGCAATTTTTAGAAATATGAAAAATAATTATAATTACTTCTATTTTATAAATATTTACAGAAGTTAAACAATTTATCCAGAGGAAAAGGTTAATAAAAATTCTAATATGATTGCTTAATCTTAGCAAATTATATAGCTAAATGAAATGAAAAAATATTGCTTGTGGATTTGGGAGGATATGGATTTTTCCTGTAAAAATGTATATAGGCCATTATACACAAATGGATCTTGAAATTTTACGGAATCTATGGACTTCCTAAAATGTGCAAAAGGACCCCTAACTTATCTAGATAGGATTTAAATGAGGCTATCAGATTTAATAACTGAACTACAGAACTTCTCAGGCTATTCTTTGGCTTTAACACACTAAGTTACACAGAGGGATGGCATAATTAAATAACACTTCCAGATTTCTTATTAAACCGAGCAGCGTATGTATGTATGTTGGTATAGTGCCCAAGTGGAGAAAGCAATGGCACCCCACTCCAGTTCTCTTGCCTGGAAAATCCCATGGATGAAGGAGCCTGGTAGGCTGCAGTCCATGGGGTCGCTAAGAGTCGGACACGACTGGGAGACTTTACTTTCACTTTTCACTTTTCATGCATTGGAGAAGGAAACGGCAACCCACTCCAGTGTTCTTGCCTGGAGAATCCCAGGGACAGAGGAGCCTGGTGGGCTGCTGTCTATGGTGTCACACAGAGTCAGACACGACTGAAGTGACTTAGCAGCAGCAGCATAGTGCCCAAGTGGCTCAGTGGTAAAGAATCTGTCTGCCAATGCAGGAGACGAAGGAGATGTGGATTTGATCCCTGAGTTGGATAGATCCCCTAGAGAAAGGCATGGCAATCCACTCTAGTATTTTTGCCTAGAGAGTCCCATGGACAGAGAAGCCAGCTGGGCTACCGTCCATAGGTTCTCAAAGAGCTGGACATGACTGAAGCAACTTAGCACACCCATAGTGCCCAGTATTGAAAGTTCTGTGCATATATTAACTTATCTAATGTTTAGCCATGCATTAACATAAAGTGTTTCTTACTCAAATTTGACAGGGAATAAAACTGAGTCTTAGAGAGGTGCGGTAACTCTACATTTCACAGCCAAGAAAGTAAATGCCAAGTTTGAACTCAGCTAGAGAAGGCAATGGCACCCCACTCCAGTACTCTTGCCTGGAAAATCCCATGGACAGAGGGGCCTGGTGGGCTGCAGTCCATGGGGTCGCTAGGAGTCAGACACGACTGAGCGACTTCATTTTATTTTTTCAGTTTCATGCATTGGAGAAGGAAATGGCAACCCACTCCAGTATTCTTGCCTGGAGAATCTCAGGGACGAGGGAGCCTGGTGGGCTGCCGTCTATGGGGTCGCACAGAGTCGGACACGACTGAAGCGACTTAGCAGCAGCAGTCTGCTGCCAAAGCCCTTGCTTTCAGTCATCATCGTCATAGGAATAATATTGGGTATACTTTTCACTTTTTGTAAAGACGGTTGCTCTCAATTTTTTTAGTATACCTTCAAAAAATTAGTTTATTCCCTAGAAAGACAGACAGAAAATGTTAAGTATATAAACTCTGAATTATGGATTATGGGAATACTTTGTAGACACAAGATCCTTTTAGTTGGTTCAAATTATCTGATGAATCATTTTTTGTTTTTTTTTTATGATTATTTTATAGCACCAATATTTTTCCTTTATAAAAATGGGTTTGCATGGTTTCAGAAGAATATCTAGTTCTGAGGTGGAGACTTCTGAAGTTATGAGACATTAGGAAGAATTTAAGAAGTGAAAATAATGTATTGTCTTTCCAGTTACCAGAAATGTAGAAGGTAAGGCAAATAGGGAGACACTTACCTATTTGAAATATCCCTGGGTAATTTAACTTCCCTGGAAATCACTGGTCTATACCTACTTCCATATTACTACTCTGAAATTATACATTGTAATAAGGTAGACACTACAGGCTCTATATCTAGCACCCAAATTATTATTATTCTTCCATAGACTTAGAGTGAATGTGAAGCATCATATTATTATATAATCTTGTATCCAGAATTTAATGGTTCACATGTAATAAATGAGATATATGTTTTTATTTTTTAGTAATAACTCTTATAAACTATACTATGAGTTTGCTTAGTTTTTGAACTATAATTGACCTACAACACTATGTTAATTCCTGGTGCACAACATAGTGATTCAATTTTTCTACAAATTTCAAAATGATTACCATCATAAGTCTAGTCACTATCTGTCATCACACAAAATTATTAAAATACTATTTCACATCCTCATGACTTATTTTGTAACTGGGAGTTTATATTTCTTATTCCCCTTCAATTATTTTACTCATCCTCCCCACCTCCCTTCTGGCAGCTGTTTGTTCTCTACCTATGACTCTGTTTCTGTTTTGTTATGTTTGTTCATTTTTGTTTTTAGAATTCCACATATAAGTAAAATCATACAGTATTTATCTTTCTCTCTCTGACTTATTTCATTTTGAATAATCCCCTCTAGGTCCATCCATATTATCCCAAGTAGCAAGACCTCATTCTTTTTATAACTAAGTGATATTCCAATGTGTGTGTGCATGTGTGTGTGTACCATATCTTCTTTATCCATTCATTTAACAATGAGAAGTAGATTTCTTTAGTGTTACATTTGGATTTCTTTTTCTTTATCTTTTGTATATGCATTGTAGGTTTTGGTTTGTGGTTATAATTAGGTTCATTAATATTGACTTATATATAGGTCAATAATACACACACATATGCATGTTCCATGTATATATATTAAATATTACATATATATGTGTAACTTAGTTTCTTGTAAGCTGATAGTCACTTAAGTTTGAATGTATTCTAAAAACATTGCATTTTTGTTCCCCATCTCTCACCAAGGCTTATGTTTTTGACATCATGATTTGCATCATTTTTTGTCTGTACATCCTAACTACTTGCTCTGGTTATGGTTGATTTTACTATTTTTGTCTTTTAACCTTTATATTAGCCCCTTTTAAGTGACCGATTCACTGCCTTTGCTGTATATTTTCTCGTTAGTGAGATTTTGTTCCTCTATATATTTTCTGATTTATGGTATTTTGTGCTTAAAGAAGAACTTTAACATTTCTTACAAGGCCAATTTAGTGGTGATAAATCCCTTTAGTTTTGCTTGTTTGGGAAATTTTTTATCTCTCATCAAGTATGAATGATAACCTTGTCAGGTAGAGTATTCTTGATTATAAGATTTTTTTTAACATTCATTATTTTAAATATATCATTCCACTCCTTTCTGGCCTGCAAAGTTTCTGCTGAAAAATTAGCAGGTAGCCTTAGTTTGCACTGTATTGGGTTCACCTTGGTCAGACAACTGAATCTGGAGTGGCCACAACTAGGGTTGCCCAGGTGTGCCATGCTGGGACTGCATTGGAAGGATGGAAGAGGACATGGAGCAGGCATGCACTGGAGGCCCGGAAACACGGCTTCAGGGCTCGAGTTCCCTGGGTTTGCCCTGCTCATGCTGTTGAGATAGAGAGGGAAGGGGGAAATGGTGCTCTTTGATGTCTTTTGGTCCTTAGAGAGAATTCCAGCAGTTCTTCACCCACTTGGCAGAGACTCTAGGGTTGGTAAATGGATTTCCTTTATATAAATACATACATCTATATCTATATCTATATATATCTATATCTATATCTATATATATATATAATAGTCTGGTGCCCTTTAAGCTGCTGTTTTTCTGCTATGGTCCTGGGTGAACATGTCTACAGATCATCCCCACAATGATATCCCTTTCTGTATGAGTGAGGTTTCCATCCCTACAGTTTCTCCATCTCTTCTACCAATCTCTGTCATTATTCTGTCATTTGTTGTACAGATTCTGTTTAGTCATCCTTTATTTCTTCCCTGGAGAAGGCAATGGCAACCCACTCCAGTACTCTTGCCTGGACAATCCATGGATGGAGGAGCCTGGTAGGCTGCAGTCCATGGGGTCGCTGAGAGTTGGATGCGACTGAGCAACTTCACTTTCACTTTTCATTTTCATACATTGGAGAAGGAAATGGCAACCCACTCCATTGTTCTTGCCTGGAGAATCCCCGGGACGGGGGAGCCTGGTGGGTTGCCGTCTCTGGAGTCGCACAGAGTCAGACACGACTGAAGCAACCTAGCAGCAGCAGCAGCAATTCTTCCCTAGGAGGAACTGTTCTATCTATTGAAGTATATCTGACATGTCTGTGTGAGAAGGTGAGTTCAGGGTCTTTCCACAGAGCCATCCTGAACCCTTCTCCCAAAGTAACTAGGTTTTTTATTTTTTTGTAGTTAAATATTTAACTTCCTTTCTCATTTCCTCTTCTATATATTGTGTAGCTCTTTTCTTTGTGTTTACCGTGAAGATTACATTTAACATCCTAACGTTATAACACTCTAATTTGATCTTAAACCAGGTTAACTTCAATAATATAAAAAATCTCTGCTTTTCTACAGATCTGTCCTCATCCTTTCTTTTGATTATTGATGTCACAAAATTATACATTATGTGTTCCAAAACATAAGCAAATAATCACTTTTAAATGCATCAGTCTCTTAAATTATATAGGAAACAAAACGTGGAATTACAAACCAAAGTACATAAAACTAGCTTTTAGACTAATAACAGTTTGCTTTAATGTTTTAGTTTCTTAAATCATGTAGAAAACAAAATTATAGTTGTAGTAATACAAACAAAGGTGGTTAATTTTATTTGTGAACTTCACCTGACTAGAAAGAGACGTCCAGTGTCTGTGAATCTTTTACCAGTATGGGTGAGTAGAATCCAATCTGTGGGGGGCAAAAGCTGAATTCTCTCTTCTGGAGTTGGGACATCTATCTTCTGCCCTTGCACCTTGGACCTCCTTGTTCTCAGGCCTTTGAACTCCAACTGAATTATACAACTGGATTTTCTGGTTTTCCAGCTTGCAGATGGCAGATTGTGGGAATTTTTGGCTTTTATAACCCTTCAAGTCAATTCCTATAATAAATCTCATATATATACATATATATGTACATGTATTTGGGAAGTGAGGACAGAAACAGTTTGAGACATGACCACTTCTACAGGCTGAAGCTGAGAGCAGTAGGTCAGTCATATAAAAAAAGCATTAACTGTCTGCTTCATGTTGTTTTCCAAGCTAAGATGCAGACCTGCTATTCTCATTATCTAATTTTTCAACTTACCTCTGATTTCTACCAGTCAGAAATATTTCTTTTCTTTTTTACCCTTAAGGTATTTCACTTTTTGATTGAATTCTAGTACTTAAGAGTTCGATTATGAATTTGGAGAAAGGACTTAAGACAACTACGGAAGAGGTGGTTACACATTTTGAAAGATTATTTTATACTCTGGAGACGAAATATGTTCTCTTAGTCATGCCGAGTATCAAATAATGGTGATGTGTACAATTAAATTTTCCTCATTTTTATATTGTTCCTTTAATACCCAAAGGTCAATAGCTACGTAGAAAGGGGTTTCCAGTAATAATAATAATATACATTTTAATTTATTTATTTTTGAATTGAAGAATAATTGCTTTACAGAATTTTGTTCTTTTGTGTCAGACCACAACATGAATAATAATATATTTTTTATGCTATGGAAATTCTAAGGTCTACCAGAAGTCCTCAAAATTTTAATTGTAAAAAAGTAGTTCAAGAGATATATTGTAAATTATTGGAGAAGGAAATGGCAACCCACTCCAGTATTCTTGCTGGGGAAATCCTGTAGAGAGAGAAGCCTGGCAGGATACAATACATAGGGTTGCAAAAGTGGGACACAAATTACCAACTATACCACCATAACGTGCTGAATTATAGCTGCCACCTGGTACCTGTAAAGGAAGAGTTACTAGATAGGTTTCCTTCACACAAGCTTAAGCTAATGAGAATCTTCATAACAGTTTACAATGACTACAGTCTTCCCTTGGTATCCAAAGGATTGGCTGTAAGACCCCCCACTGATACCAAAATTCACAGGTGCTCAAGTCCATTATATAAAATGGCATAGTATTTGCATATAACCTATGTACGTCTTCCTGTATTGTATACTTTAAAGCATTTTGTGGTTACTTATGATATGCAATACAATATAAATGTTATAAAAACAGTTGCTGGCACATGGCCTATTCAAATTTTGCTTTTGGGAACTTTCTGGAATTTTTATCCCCTGGATATTATTTGATCCACAGTTGGTTAAGTCCATGACTGTGGATTCCACATACAAAGGACCAATTGTTATCTACAGGAGTTTGCACAAATTGACATAAAACAATAAAATAGCAAAACTTCAAAATTTAATATTAAATCTTTAATTTTATGAATTATTCTCATTTTTACCGTAATAGATACTAATAAATTGTTATGATTGAAAAGCTAATATGAATATATTAGTAAGATAGAGTAATTCTTGTATTTTTGATGCCCTTATCATTAGTTCAACTTACCTGATTGTTGTTGCTCACTCAGTCATGTCTGACTCTTTGCAACCCCATGGACTGCAGCACGCCAGGTTTTCCTGTCCTTCACCATCTCCCAGAGCTTGCTCAAACTCATGTCCTTTGAGTCAGTGATGCCATCCAATCATCTCATTCTCTGTTGCCCACTTCTCCTCCTGCCTTCAATTTTTCCCAGCATCAGAGTCTTTTCTAATGAGTTGGCTTTTCACATCACGTGGCCAAAGTATTGGAGCTTCAGCTTCTGCATCAGTCCTTCCAATGAATATTCAGGATTCATTTCTTTTAGGATTAAGGGTGGTGTCTGCATATCTGAGGTTATTGATATTTCTCTGAGCAATCTTGATTCCAGCTTCATCCAGCCCAGCATTTCACATGATGTAATTTGCATATAAGTTAAATAAGCAGGGTGACAATATACAGCCTTGATGTATTCCTTTCCCAATGTGGAAACAGTCCATTTTCCCATGTCCCATTTCTAACTCTTGCTTCTTGACCTGCATACAGGTTTCTCAGGAGGCAGGTAAGGTGTTCTGCTATTCTCATCTCTGTAAGAATTTTCAACAGTTTGTTTTGATCCACAGAGTCAAAGGTTTTAGTATAGTCAATGAAGCAGAGGAAGATGCTTTTCTGGAATCTTCTTCCTTTTTCTATGATCCAACAGATGTTGGCAATTTGATCTCTGGTTCCTCTGCCTTTTCTAAAACCAGCTTGAACATCTGGAAGTTCACAGTTCATGTACTGTTGAAGCCTGGCTTGGAGAATTTTGAGCATTACATTTTTAGTGCATGAATTGAGTGCATTTGTACAGTAGTTTGAACATTCTTTGGCATTGCCTCTCTTTGGGATTGGAATGAAAACTGACCTTTTCCAGTCCTGTGACCCCTGCCAAGTCTTCCAAATTTGCTGGCATATTGAGTGCAGCACTTTCACAGCATCATCTCTTAGAATTTGAAAAAGCTCAGATGAAATTCCATAATCTCCACTAGCTTTGTTCATAGTGATGCTTCCTATGGCCCATTTGACTTCACACTCCAGGATGTCTGGCTGTAGGTGAATGATCACACCATCGTGGTTATCTGGGTTATTAAGATATCTTTTGTATAGTTCTGTGTATTCTTGCCATCTCCTCTTAATATCTTCTGCTTCTGTTATATTCAACCTATCTAATGAATCTTTTTAAATTTATTAATAGGACAAATCAACCTGGTTATTCTAACAACATTGTACTCTAAAAATAGGAACATGTGCACCTACAGATCTTTTGCATCCTCAATATTCCAACTAATAAATGGATTTCTTTGGAAAATATGACTATATTTTATCTTCTAGTTAAAAGAGTTCAAAACACTTCCAAATTCAGGACATTTTTAAAATGTGATATGTACCATGCTGCTTGTACTTTGTTCTTAAATCAGAGTATTTCAAATAAATTTTCTGATATTCTGCCAATGTTGTGTTTTGGCAAAACTGGGCTCTCAATCTTATAACATCTTTCTGAGAGAAAATGAGTAGTTACTGATAATATTAGGAGGTATATAATCTTAGGACTGAGTTGAGCTAAGAGAAGTGTATTTGTGTGAGCTGAATTGCCAGGTATCGGAGTAGTTAATTAAAGCCACAAATCCAAAATGAAGTTAAGTCTTTAACACTTACTACAGTGGTATAAGCCAGAGGATGAAACTGAAAAAATCATCAACTCTCTCTGTTCCATTTTCCCCCATACAGCAGGGCACTGGTGGGGATCAGGTGGATCAGTACAGGCAGGGGGGATCATCTCACTGTTGAGCAAATCCAAAGAAAAATGTTACAGTAGTTTTATGGACCTGGGTTTGGACCGAAGATAGGAGACAAAGGATTAGGAGTGGCAAGGTACTAGGTATTGAGTTCAAATGGTAAAAACTTTCTTCAATGAAGCCTCCTTTCTGTGTCTCTAAGGAAGCATCAGCAGAAGCACCTGAAGAATATCTCTGGCCAAGGCCTTAGATAAGAGACCTAGGAACGAAGGTGCTTAGAATGGAGCCCAAATACTGGAAACAGCGTGACTGGCTAGTTTGTGTCCTTGAACACAACTCCTCTCAGAGACTGTAGTGCCTGGGCTGTGCACCATATCTGGCATGGGGAAAGCAGATTTTCCCCATGAGACTTTCCAGGGGACATTTTTGTCAGGCCTATAGTCAAGCCTGAAAAATCAGATAGGTTCTTAACCAGGAGCTGGATTCTGCAGACTGGCCTGTAAATCCATTCTGTGAAGATGTAAATCATCCTAATTAGGATCCAGCACAGCTCTTGGCACTTAATAGTTATAGAGTGGATATTTCTTGCCAAGGCTAGTATATTTTTAATTTTAATAAAATCTTTAAAAATATTTTTTCATGTATGGCTTAAAGAATGTTAACCCAGCAGTGTGGTTCTTGCAAAATATAGCACAAGAGTAAACATCAGAAGTTCAATTTTGATTTTGTTGTTAGAGAATGCTGATTTTCTCCTTAACAGCTTAGTTTACTTAAATTATACTTAGAGTTTATAAAAGCTGAAACTTTTTTTTTTTTTTTTAGCTTTTTGGTTGACAGTTATTAGTCTTTCTCTTTTATTAATGCTGGGTCATAAGACAAATCAGTGAATGTGCTGCAATTCTCAGGAAGCTGTGTTAATGTTCACAAATATAATACTATGGGAAAATTATTTGAAAAATAATATATATAATTATTGTTAGTGAAATACATTCTAGTATAAAATAAAATGTTAAAAAAAAAACTAATAAAAGCAGTCACATTTGCACAACATGGATGGACCTAGAGATTGTCATAATGAATGAAGTAAGACAGAGAAGGAGAAATCCCTTATATGACATCCCTTATATGTAGAATCTAAAAAGAAATGATACAAATGAATTTATTTACAAAACAGAAAGAGACTCATAGACTGAAAGTAGGAGCTTTTGGTTGCCTGGAGGAAGGATGCGAGGAAGGAATAGTTAGGGAGTTTGGCATGGGTGTGTACACACTGCTATTTTTAGAATGGACAACTGGGCCTAACAAGGGCCTACTGTATAGAACATGGAACTCTGATGGTATATGTATATGGCAGCCTAGTTGGGAGCAGAGTTTGGGAAAGAATGGATACATGTATATGTATGGCTGACACTCCAATACTTTGGCCACCTGACGTGCAGAGCTGACTCATTTGAAAAGACCCTGATGCTGGGAAAGATTGAAGGCAGGAGGAGAAGGGGAAGACAGAGGATGAGATGGATGGCATCACTGACTCAATGGATATGAGTTTGGGTAAAGTCCAGGAGTTGGTGATGGACAGGGAGGCTTGGCGTGCTGGGATTCATGAGATCACAAAGAGTCGGACATGACTGAGCGACTGAACTGAACGGAACTGATATGTATGGCTGAGTCTCTTCAGCTGTTCACCTGAAACTACCACAACATTATTAATCAACTACACCCAAATACAAAATAAAAGGTTTAAAAAGAAAAAAAAAAAGTTACCCAAGGTAGGGGGTAAGATAAAGTAGGGTACATGGGGAGAGGGGTAACAATAAGCTTTCTCCATATACATTTTGATATATTGTTTTGCTAACTCTGCCATATGTATGTTGTTATGTATTCAAAACAAAAAAATAAAAAACAAATGTAAAAAGAACAACAACAAAAGTAATGTTGTTTGCAACTGATGGACATGGATGAATGAAGCCTAGAAACGTTAGTACCAACTAAGAGCTAACAAATACTCACTGGGTATTAACTGGGCACCACTCACAGTTTGAAACATTGTACATGGATTAATTAATTTTACCAAATTACTCTGAATTAAGTGTTATGGTTGCAAAGAATCAGACATGACTGAGTGACTAACACTACTACACTGCTGCTGCTGCTAAGTCGCTTCAGTCCTGTCTGACTCTGTGCGACCCCATAGATGGCAGCCCACCAGGCTCCCCCGTCCCCAGGATTCTCCAGGCAAGAACACTGGAGTGGGTTGCCATTTCCTTTTCCAATGCATGAAAGTGAAAAGTGAAAGTGAAGTCGCTCAATCGTGTCCAACTCTTAGCGACCCCATGGACTGCAGCCTACCAGGCTCCTCCATCCATGGGATTTTCCAGGCAAGAGTACTGGAGTGGGGTGCCATTGCCTTCTCCGCTCCAATACACTACTTAATCTTTATTATAAAATTGGCAATAAAGAGACACAGAGAGGTTGTCATTTTCTCATATTTCACAAGCAGTAAATAGGAGATCCAGATTTTTGATCTAGAGCTCCTGCTTCTAAAGTAATTTTTTCTGTATAAAGTAAGATTTTGTTAGTAAATAAAAATGTATAGGATACTAAATTTATAATATCATGTCAACATAGGTCCAATACAACTTTTTACAATCCATAATTGTGAAATTTTGATTTGATTTAAAAAGCTTCTTATGTAGTAATTTAAAAGGTCTCAGAATGTTTCTATGTAAAATTTTAACATTAAAATTTACACTATGTAATTTTTTCTTTGTCCCTCTTTTCTCTATCATACTTAAATAAGAGTGAACTTTAAGCTCTCCCTTCTGGTTAAACAAAGCTAAATGCCAACTCTAAAGCAAGGACACAGCCAAAAAACGTTTTAAAGTCTTTTTCATTCAAATATTTTAAAGCTTCCATTAAAATATAAAGAAAATAAATTTCCTTAAAATTATTCTCTTGCATAAAACAACTTAAAGAGAAGAAATACTGACTGGTCAGAGAGATGTCAGAATGTGCCTCTCAGAGTACATTAAACAAAACAAAACAAAAACTCACACAACATATTCTCTAAGTTCAGAATAAGTTCAGAGAAATGAATGTTTGTCATTGAAAGAGCTTCCTAGTGTCAAGCCTGGATGTTTAGGGGACTGTTCAGGGGGATCAAGCTGTGCTATACATTGGGAACCCTGCCAAATGAATGACATTTCCTGAGAACACAGGCAGAATTTTAAGAAGTTGCCTTGTCTTTCCTAAACAGTTGGGTTAAAGGGTATTTAAAAAAGAAAAAGACACAGTCAACCTGCTGGGAATACTAGGGAGAAAAGCCAACAAATCTTTAAATTTACTAAGTTGAAAATAAGCTGCATGGCAAGAAGTAATAAATTATGAAGTTTGATATGTTTTGGCTTTGGGGCTTACTTTTTCATTTGAAAAATATCTAAATATTTTCTATCTTTTAAGAATTTATATTTTAGAAAATCATGTGAGTAAATATTTTATATGGCAAAAGGAGATGATTGTATTTGGTCTTTTCTAACCAAGTGTTAGTCACTCAGTCTTATCCTATTCTTTGTGACCCCTTGACTGTAGCCTGCTGGGCTCCTCTGTCCATGGGATTTTCCTGGAAAGAATACTGGAGTAGATTGTCATCTCCTTCTCCAGAGGATCTTCCCAACCAAAGGATCAAACCTGGGTCTCCTGCATTTAAGGCAGATGGAAAAAGAGTTGTTGGATTTGGTCTTATTCTGACCAAAAATATATAGAAATGCCATGGAGACAAATATAATTTAAATTCTAAAAATAAAACAATATCAGGAAAAATTCAAGTGACAACAATGCATTAGCACCATATCTGAATTGACAGTTGGTATTTCACAATGGTGAAGGCATGATAAATTATCTTAAGCATAATCAAGGCAAAATCCCAATTGAACTCCTTGCATAAAACTGAGAACCTCTAAGGAATTGATTTATTGAGTGCCAGAGGGTAGAATAGAGAAAGCCATTAGAAGTGCTAAAGATTTAAAAATTATCTAGATATGAAAAAAAATAGGAGTCTTCATATGGAGGCACATGCTGAGTCTAAAACAAGATACTAAAAAAAAATAAAATCCATATTATCAAAAACAGAAATAATCACATATTATCAAAGACACAGAGATCGTAGTAACTAGAGATAAAAAAAATTATTTACAAAACATACTAATTACATTATCAGCAGTATTCTCACTAAACACTGGAAGAAAATATTCGTTGAACTAGAATTCTATATCCAGATCAGTTATCATAAATGAATGAGGGTAATACAGAGATATCTTAAAGACTGGGTATCACTCATGTGTTCCCACCAAATGAATTAAAAATATATCAATATATAAAGTTAGGAGGAAAGGTTGAGATGCATGTAGCAAGTTTAGCCAAAAAAAAAAAAAAAAGGAAACTTTTTGGTATATATAATTATCATTCACTGTATAATAAAAATAAAGTCTTATTTAAAGTTGAAAACATAATGGATCTCAAATTCCAGATAGCATAGCTGAAAGGAAGAAAATTGTGTTGAAGCATTCTAAAATTCCTGTGAATTTTTTCAAAGGGTGATAAGAGATATTGATTACATTAGGAATTTGTGAAATTGAATACATTTATTAAATTAAAACGTAGCTATTAAATAGTATTATAGAGATGTGAAACTTTCAAAAAGTGGTTAACAAATAGTTGATCAATAAAAGTCAAGGAAGAAAATTAAGAAATATATAATAAATAAAATTTTTGAAATAGGATATTGGGAATGCGATGACAAAATACATAAAAACAAAAATCAGCTGAAATCCAATAAAAATCATCTAGAAATATAAAAATATGTAAAACTTTTGGAGAAAAATAGGACATTTTCTTGAAAGAAGTACAAGTGGACCCAAAGGCATGGAAAGCTATATGTTTTCAAAGCTATCATTATTTTGATGATGGAAATCCCATAGTAACTGGAATAATTTCACAAATTGACAAAATAGTTTTGAAATTTATGAGTATGGTCAAGAATAGCTACAGTGCTTTCCAAACAGAAGAAACAAGGATGCAATAAGGGAATGGACTCTCAATTTTTCTTTTTTAATATGTACCCAGATTATAGTAAGAGTTTTCTCAAATTGAATGATAGCTTAATCTTTAAACTAGATGATATTAAACAAGCATTTGTCTTTTTCTCTATTCAGTTCAATTCAGTTCAGTCACTCAGTCGTGTCCAACTCTTTGCGACCCCATGAATTGCAGCATGCCAGGCCTCCCTGTCCATCACCAACTCCCGGAGTTCACCCAGACTCACATCCATCAGTCAGTAATGCCATCCAGCCATCTCATACTCTGTCGTCCTCGTCTCCTCCTGCCCCCAATCCTCCCAGAATCAGAGTCTTTTCCAAAGAGTAAATTAAAATTTGTTGAGTTTTTTTTTTATATAGTTTTTAATCTTTTATGAAATAGATGGGGAAACAGTGGAAACAGTGTCAGACTTTCTTTTTGGGGGCTCCAAAATCACTGCAGATGGTGACTGCAGCCATGAAATTAAAAGATGCTTACTCCTTGGAAGGAAAGTTATGACCAACCTAGATAGCATATTCAAAAGCAAAGACATTACTTTGCCAACAAAGGTCCGTCTAGTCAAGGCTATGGTTTTTCCAGTGGTCATGTATGGATGTGAGAGCTGGACTGTGAAGAAAGCTGAGCGCCGAAGAATTGATGCTTTTAAACTGTGGTGTTGGAGAAGACTCTTGATAGTCCCTTGGCCTGCAAGGAGATCCAACCAGTCCATTCTGAAGGAGATCAGCCCCGGGATTTGTTTGGAGGGAATGATGCTAAAGCTAAAACTCCAGTACTTTGGCCACCTCATGTGAAGAGTTGACTCATTGGAAAAAATTCTGATGCTGGGAGGGATTGGGGGCAGGAGGAGAAAGGGACGACAGAGGATGAGATGGCTGGATGGCATCACTGACTTGATGGACGTGGGTCTGAGTGAACTCCGGGAGTTGGTGATGGACAGGGAGGCCTGGGGTGCTGCGATTCATGGGGTCACAAAGAATCGGACATGACTAAGAGACTGAAATGAACTGAACAGTGATTATACATTAGGAAAATTAAAAAAATAAACATCAAATCTCCCAAATTCTACTTATTCAACTGTGGTTGCTTACCATCATTTAAATTCAGTAAGCTTATTTAATAAAAAGAGAAATGAATTATTACATTTGAGTAGACAACTGGTAATCATATAGAAAAGCTAATTTAAAGATTTCAAAAGCATTATATTCTTACAACAGTTTTTGTTTTCTTCCCTCTTGCTGCTGCTACTGCTGTTGCTAAGTCGCTTCAGTCCTGTCCGAATCTGTGCAACCCCATAGACGGAAGCCCACCAGGCTCCCCCGTCCCTGGGATTCTCCAGGCAAGAACACTGGAGTGGGTTGCCATTGCCTTCTCCAATGCATGAAAGTGAAAAGTGAAAGTGAAGTCGCTCAGTCGTGTCCGACCTTTCGCGACCCCATGGACTGCAGCCTACCACGCTCCTCCATCCATGGGACTCTCCAAGAATCTTAAAGCGAAAGCAATATGTTACCAAACCAGAAATTAAAAACTTATTCCATTTGCATAAATTAAGCATACTTTGTAGGATTAGTATCAAAATATTGGATATTTCACTGAAAATATTAAAGAGAAAAGTATGTATATTATCCAGGTTTCCTTCAACTCTCTGGGTGAGAGTCACACACAAAGTAGAGGATGTGATCTCTTGATCTGAGCTGAAATGCTAATTTATGATGGTGCAGTAATGTTCAGAATATTTGGCAATTCTCATTTAGAATTGTCCTCAGAGTGCTGGAATAGTCTCTTTATTATATGTTCGGTTCAGTTCAGTTCAGTTTCTCAGTCGTGTCTGAGTCTTTGGCACGCCATGGACTGTAGCACACTAGACCACTCTGTCCATCACCAACTCCTGGAGTTTACCCAAACTCATGTCCATTCAGTCGGTGATGCCATCCAACTATCTCATCCTCTGTTGTCCCCTTCTCCTCCTGCCTTCAATCTTTCCCAGCATCAGGGTCTTTTTCAATGGGTCAGCTTTTCACATCACATGGCCAAAGTATTAGAGTTTGAGCTTCAACATTAGTCTTTCCAATGAACACCCAGGACTCATCTCCTTTAGGATGGACCAGTTGGATCTCCTTGCAGTCCAAGGGACTCTCAAGAGTCTTCTCCAACACCACAGTTCAAAAGCTTCAATTCTTCAACACTCAATTTTATTTATAGTCCCACTCTCTCATCCATACATGACCACTGGAAAAACCATAGCCTTGACTAGATGGACCTTTGTGGGCAAAGTAATGTCTGTGCTTTTTAATATGCTGTCTAGATTGGTCATATCTTTCCTTCCAAGGAGTAAGTGTCTTTTAATTTCATGGTTGCAGTCACCATCTGCATTGATTTTGTATGTTGTGATAGAAAAACTGTTTAGAGTTATTCTTCAAATATCTATAATTTAAGCATATTATAACCCAGACCTTCTTTTGAGAATGTGTTTAGATTTACAGCAAACAAGTAAAATATATTTTGATGTAAAATTGATAAAATAGTAAAAACAAAAATAGTCTTAGAAGTGTAAAATTCATTTATTCTTGAAATAACCTAATATTTGTTGGGAGGTTACTATTTGCAAGACACTTAACTTTTTATTCCTAAACAGAGTGATAATTTACTGTCAACTTCATGGAAAAGAAATGCAAAAAAGCAAAATGGCTGTCTGAGGAGGACTTACAAATAGCTGTGAAAAGAAGAAAAGTGAAAAGGAAAGGAGGAAAGAAAAGATATAAGCATCTGAATGCAGAGTTCCAAAGAATAGCAAGAAGAGATAAGTAAGCCTTCCTCAGCAATAAATGCAAAGAAATAGAGGAAAACAACAGAATGGGAAAGACTAGAGATCTCTTCAAGAAAATTAGAGATACCAAGGGAATATTTCATGCAAAGATGGGCTCAATAAAGGACAGAAAAGGTATGGATCTAACAGAAGCAGAAGATATTAAGAAGTGGCAAGAATACACAGAAAAACTGTACAAAAAAGACCTTCACAACCAAGATAATCACAATGCTGTGATCACTCACCTAGAGCCAGTCATCCTGGAATGTGAAGTCAAGTGGGCCTTAGAAAGCATCACTACGAACAAAGCTAGTGGAGATGATGGAATTCCAGTTGAGCTATTTCAAATCCTGAAAGATGATGCTGTGAAAGTGCTGCACTCAATATGCCAGCAAATTTGGAAAACTCAGCAGGGGCCACAGGACTGGAAAAGGTCAGTTTTCATTCCAATCCCAAAGAAAGACAATGCCAAAGAATGCTCAAATACTGCACAATTGCACTCATCTTACATGCTGCTAAAGTAATGCTCAAAATTCTCCAAGCCAGGCTTCAGCAACACGTGAACCATGAACTTCCAGATGTTCAAGCTGGTTTTAGAAAAGGCAGAGGAACCAGAGATCAAATTGCCAACATCTGCTGGATCATCAAAAAAGCAAGAGAGTTCCAGAAAAACACTGATTTCTGTTTTATTGACTATGCCAAAGCCTTTGACTGTTTGGATCACAATAAATTGTGGAAAATTCTGAAAGAGATGGAATAGCAGACCACCTGACCTGCCTCTTGAGAAACCTATATGCAGGTCAGGAAGCACCAGTTAGAACTGGACATGGGACAATAGACTGGTTCCAAATAGGAAGGCTGCATATTGTCACCCTGCTTATTTAACTTATATGAAGAGTACATTATGAGAAACGCTGGGCTGGAAGAAGCACAAGCTGGAATCAAGATTGCTGGGAGAAATATTAATAACCTCAGACGCAGATGACACCACCCTTATGGCAGAAAGTTAAGAGGAACTAAGAAGCCTCTTGATGAAAATGAAAGAGGAGAGTGAAAAAGTTGGCTTAAAGCTCAACATTCAGAAGACGAAGATCATGGCATCTAGTCCCATCACTTCATGGGAAATAGTTGGGGAAACAGTGGAAACAGTGTCAGGCTTTCTTTTTTTGGTCTCCAAAATCGCTGCAGATGATGATTGCAGCCATGAACTTAAAAGACGCTTACTCCTTGAAAGGAAAGTTATGACCAACCTAGATAGCATATTCTAAAGCAGAGACTTTACTTTGCCAACAAAGCCCCACTAGTCAAGGCTATGGTTTTTCCAGTAGTCATGTATGGATGTGAGAGTTGGACTGTTAAAAAAAGCTGAGCACTGAAGAATTGATGCTTTTGAACTGTGGTGTTGGAGAAGACTCTTGAGAGTGCCTTGGACTGCAAGGAGATCCAACCAGTCCATTCTAAAGGAGATCAGTCCTGGGTGTTCATTGGAAGAATTGATGCTAAAGTTGAAACTCCAGTACTTTGGCCACCTCATGCGAAGAGTTGACTCATTGGAAAAGACTCTGATGCTGGGAGGGATTGGAGGCAGGAGGAGAAGGGAACAACAGAGGATGAGATGACAGGATGGCATCACCGACTTGATGGACATGAGTTTGAGTGAACTCCGGGAGTTGGTGATGAACAGGGAGGCCTGGCGTGCTGCAGTTCATTGGGTTGCAAAGAGTCGGACAGGACTGAGCGACTGAACTGAACTGAACTGAACTTAATTCTCTCAGCTTTCAAAGAAACAAACAGTAACATGTTTAGCATTTAGAAAATACAAAATACAAAAGTTTCCATTAACAAACATATAAAAAGTTATATACACTTACTTATATATGCAAATGCATGCAGAAATGAAATGACTTTTTAAATCCTTGAAGTAATTTTCACTACTAAGCCTTTGAATTTAGAATCAACTTTTAAATGGCATCCAACTCAACATAATAATTCTCATTTTGAAAATAACTTGTCAATTATTTTGTCATTCCTGTGGCACACTGTGTTTATGTCAAATAAATCATGTTAAAGAATTATGTATATGAGCAATCATTTAATCATTCATAATTTGTCACTTTGGAACTACAGTACTGAATCATTAACTATATTTTGATTTTGCAGTATAAGCAAAGGCCATCTTAAGAATGTGTGTGCTGATTGTTAGGGATTTGGAACACATCTTGCCATAGGGTCAGGGTCAGAGCTAAGCAAGAGATAAAGTCTTTGATTTCAAACATGGATATCTACTCCCCCCATTGTGGTGTGCCTTTCACATCATATTCTATATATAGAGCATGCTGTATGGGACAGATGGAGGGAAATCTCTAAATTGATTATATCATTAATGAATTAAAAAACAGTGTACACATATATACACAAAATTCTTTACATCTCCTTCAGAACTTTCTTAACCACCAACTCTTGTTTCTCTATTGTTGCTTTTGTGTATCTATTTAATATATATTTCCTCCTTAGTTAGCAGTCCTATAGTCCAACTTTTTATGAAGTTTTGATTCCCATTCCTTCCAGCCTATACATTTAAAACCCATTATATAGGCAAATCATAAAACCGATGGTGATAAAAATGGATAGTAAGTTATTTAAAATAGTTGAACTCTGATGCCCAAACTTTATCACCACTATTCTCTCCCACTTTGCCACTTCTCATTTTGGGTTAGCATTCATGCAATTTGCTTTTTTATCTCACAAACTTGCCTGTCAAGCAGTAGAAATAGCAATTTTCTGTTTTATAAACTTCTGGAAACAGAATAACAAGTAGTGGAGGAGATTAAAAACTTAGAGGAAAGCTGATGGGATTGGTAGTAGCAGATGGGAACAACAGGAGTCTTGAATTGATTCATGTGGGAAAATGGATGCATGTTTGATTATTTTAAATAGTTGTAGATAAAAAAGAATACAATGTCAGGTGTTCATCTATGCTAAATAATTCTTAGGAGATCAGTTAAAGCTTAGAATAAACTTATTGTTGCTACTCTATTCACAGTAACTAGTTTCCTAGATCTTTACAAGTTTTTCAAACTATACCCTTCGATTCAAAATTAGGAAGAAACAGTCCTCAACATATTTCACACATAGTTATTGCCTTTTATTCTCCCAGATTACTGATGCAGCACCCAGTGATGCCTAACTCGTTAAAGTGTCTGGAAAAAATGACTTTGTCTAAAAATCATGTTGTAATTGATTTTCCAACACCATTCCTTTAATGCATCACTTTAAGGCTCTTGCTTAAGTCAAATCTTACTTGAGGTACACAGAACACATTTATAAATAAGTTACCCTCTACTTCTCACATGGAGGTAGACTTCTAGCTCCATTTAGCAGCCCCAGAAACATTCTCATTGCAGGGTTACAACCTGTAGGTCTTACTGTTAATCAACTTTATGAATTTACAAGACACATATAATTTTGTCTGTGGAATTCTCCAGGCAAGAATACTGGAGTGGTTAGCCATTCCCTTCTCCAGGTGATCTTCCTGACCCAGAGATCGAACCCAGGTCTCCTGCATTGCAGGCAGACTCTCTACCATCTGAGCCACAAATAATTTTTATTGATTTATCACTTCTAGACATCTCCATCTTGTACATGTTGCTGTCCTTCTTTTTAAATTAGAATTTTCAGCTGAAGACAGAAACAAATGTTTTTGACATAGTGGCTAATGTTGTGTATATGATTAGAAAAAAAAAGATCTAATTCCCATATATATAGAACCATACCCATAAACTATTAAGATGTAAGGAAATTCTGTTAGTGTGTCTGAGTGCATAGGCTTATGTAAATATGTGTTTGTGTGTGTATGTGCATGCATATGTTTATATGTGTATAGCTTCATATAAAAATAAGAATCCACATGAAAAGGAGTAGCATCAGACAGGAAAGTGATAAAATGTGTTAGCTATTTCATTTGTTCATATATACATGGAAAAATAAATGGCAACCCACTCCAGCATTCTTGCTTGGAGAATTCCATGGACAGAGCAGCCTGGTGGGCTACAGTCCTTGGGGTCACAAAAAGCTGGACATGACTGAGCGACTAACACACACACACACACACACATATACATATGTGTGTGTGCATGGAACAAGGTACTTTAATAATCAAACCAAGACTGTACACATAAACCAGTACTGTCTCTTGCAAAACACAATGTATGTGTGTACACACACACATTTCATAGTTTGCATATACTGATGTGAATTTGTGCCAAGCCTTTCTTTTAAGAAAGAAAGATTCTTGAAGGATCAAAAAATGTATATAGTGGGTTTGCTGTCTAGTCATTCCACAGAAAGTCCGTGAAAGTGTAATTCATAACTTGTAAGCACTGAGTACATGTTGGTAGTTACACTGCCTAATTCAATATTCCTCAAGTAGTAATAGCCCAATAGAGCCAGAGATTTGAAAGTATTTATATTTATAGGTTATGTAAATAAATAATATTACATAGTTTTTTTATTCTATTAAGTATGGTTTGATATCTGTCTCAAGTAAATTTCCCTCTGCAAAAAAAAATAATAAATTGGGCACTAGGCTAAAAGCATATTGACTAAATAGAATCAACAGCTCCTTTTTTAATGCACTATTTTGTTTTAAGCCACATTGCTTTTTCATAATGTTAGTTTATCAAGGCCTAAATTGACATTAAATATTTGCAAGTTCAAAAGAGTAAGGGGATCTGTATGAACCTGTCTTTCTAGGAGGGACTAAATGAAATAGAGTGGACTTGAACAGCTGGTTCTAAAAGAAAAGGATCACTGGGGTCATTTAGAAGGAGAGACAGTATTTGTGATCAATATTACCAGTTGTTAACAACTTTTTCAGTCTTAGTGTTTACTTTCTATGAGTAAGTAATAGAATACAAGAGACACAAAAGCAAAATGTAGAAATATATATTGTGTTACTTAAAGGTTTAAGTTGGGATCAGTTCCACTGCTGAGTTTCAAATGCTTTTTTCAGCTGAAAGTCATCTTCATATGTATGTATATATGACCAATTCTATTGCTGAATCCAGAAATAAAAATTCTTCACTTGTATCTTACAGACATATGCATATGCATATATTATACATATAGACATTTGTGTGTACACATGTATACAAACCTGTATTATGCATAGGTGTGCATGTATATAGTACATACATGAGCAGATATATGCAAATACATACACACACACACACACAAGGGGTAATCAGGCAAATAGAAGGTACAATTGCTGTAATCTGAGGACTTCCTGAAGTCTTCAGGAAATAATCTGACAAGTAGAATTTGCATTCAGGCATTTAAATGAAGAATAACTCAGATCCAGTGTTTGTTTAAATCTGAGAAAGAGCTTTTACTTGAAATTAATTATACTTTTATTTTATCTGTTTGGCCTCTAGAATGCCCTCAACTATATTGTATCTGAGACTTTAATTAGACTTATTCGTCAATGATTTGCTCAGTTCAGTTCAGTCTCTCAGTCGTGTCTGAGTCATTGCTACCCCATGGACTGCAGCATACCAGGCTTCCCTGCCCATCACCAACTCCCAGAGCTTGCTCAAACCCATGTCCATCAAGTCAGTGATGCCATCCAACCATCTCATCCTCTGTCATCCCCTTCTCCTCCTGTCTTTAATCTTTCCCAGCATCAAGGTCTTTTCCAATGAGTCAGTTCTTCACATCAGATGAATGGATGGTGGATTAGGGGTTGAGTTGGTGACTGATTGATGGATACAAAATTACTCTTTTTCAACTATCTCATGAAGAACATTTCAGCGTGCTTTGACTTGTGTGAGTAACTGTCTACCTTGTAAACAGTCCTCCCTTGGGCTCCCTGCAGCTAGTTGTCTTCTTCATCTTGAGGTGTCTTCCTGGCCTGGCACAGTAGTATGCATGGAATAGGTAGCAATAATTTTTCTATTCAGTTGATGCCCTTTCCAAATTTGAGAGGTTATAACATGGTGATTTGCATCAATTTGATAGGATATCTAAGCCAAGTATGTAAAACCAGTGTTTTTTTTTTTTTTTGGTCTTTTTGTTTTTTCCAGTTTATTTGATCTTTATTTTGCAAATGATCCTGATTTGCTTCAGCATTTCTTCTTCTCTTTTCTGGGACATGTACATCTGCTTCTGACATCTGTCTTCTATCTCCCTTTGTAAATTATGAAGTGATGCCAACTCCTTTTATCAAAAAATTACCCTTAGAACCATTTAGACACTATAATGATTCTTTGATTTCCTTTGGTTCTTTATGAATTTGCAAAATGACTCAATGCTTCTATTAGTTTTGTTTGTCCTTTCTTTTTCCATATTTAATATTTATAGTTGGCAGGCCCAGATGGTGTACTTTGTTATGTCCTGAAATGTTTTTTTTTTTTTTCATTTCTTAATTACAGTAATGACAGTCTGTAATACCCCCAGCCTGCATCTCTACTTGACATTGTAGATTTCACTTTCATTGAATTACTTATTGAACTATGTTTGACACTGTAAAATACACAGTAATCTTTTCTTCAGTTCAGTTCAGTTGCTCAGTCATGTCCGACTCTTTGCACTCCACAGCACGCCAGGCCTCCCTGTCCATCACCAACTCCCGGAGTTCACTCAAACTCATGTCCATCGATTTGGTGATACCATCCAGCCATCTCATCCTCTGTCGTCCCCTTCTTCTCCTGCCCCCAATTCCTCCCAACATCATGGCCTGGCTCGGAGAATTTTGAGCATTACTTTACGAGCATGTGAGATGAATGCAATTGTGCGGTAGTTTTCTTAACCTGGTGCTTTTTCATGTTTGTCTACATTGAACATTTGCCTTTGTTGTTTGATGATGTCCTCAGTTCATTGTATTTTTAAAGTTTTGAAAATATTTTAGATATTGATATATCCTCATGGACAAGACACTGAGGAATGAGAAAAAGAAAATAATTTGAGATTGATAGTAGTAGCAGATATTGTAGAAAAATATACATGCTGATTGTTTTACATTTTGTATATCCCTGGAAGTGCCCTTCTTGTATTTGATAAATAAAAATTCATAGTTTTGTTTTATATTTTATATAAATGTCTTTAAGAATTTCATAATAGTATGTATTAACAGAACTAATTATATACTTAAAAGTCCCATTGATTTCTTCTCAGTCTTATTTAGTTTTCTTTTTAGATTTTGATCCAATTCACCTTTATGCTCAAATAATCAGTGACAGATTCTTACAACTCATTTTCTGCACAATCATCAATAAAATGTACAAGAAATCACATGCCAGTCTCTTAAGGTCTTGATTTTGAGTTACATACTAGACTTCCATAATATTTTTTTATACTTCAACTCTGCTTCAGTTTTGTAAATGCTAATTTATAGATCATAATATAAAATGTTTTCTTCTAGTGAATTTTAATTTACCATATCAAGAACTACTCAGAAAGCATCCTCTTTTTTCATTTAAGTAGCTTTATTTTTTATCCTATGTGAGCATTCCGTCTAAAGTTCCTCATGAGACAGATCTAAAAATAGAAACCTCCTAATCATGTAACAGTCCTGCTCTGGGCAATGAAATCTGTACTTTGCCCTTGGATTCAACATCAAACAAGATTACATAGATTTCTCAACTCCTACACCTGACAGTGTCAGTCACCTTTTAAAAAGACATTTGTAGCATCACTAGAGACTTCTTTTCTCATAATTCAGTGGAAGCTCTGTACACATATTAGAGGGTGTTATGTGACCTTTAGTCTTTCATGTCTATTTTATCATTGTTTTTCTAATTTCAACTTAGAACAAAGGATATACAGCATTCTAAAAATATTACACTAGAGGATGACTGGAATGATGAAATATTTCCAAACTGGAATTTACACTTTATTATTGAATTTGGAATATGTGAAGACAAAGTACATTTTTATTAACAGTGTTAAACAAATGACATATTATTTTGAACTCATTGTATGCTAGGCAAAAAATTACAGACTGCTGCCTCATGGCCATATTCTAATGTATATGTAAGTATATGTACACATACATGTACTGTTACCTGTATCATCTTTACAGGCACACACATCCGTACCTTTAAGATATTTCACATGAAAGAAAGGACTTAGGGTTAATCACAAAGTTTGCTCTAACAAAACCAGGAGAGCTTTTTTTTGTTTATTTTCATGATAGCATCTATCTACCTGTAAACAGCTGTGACCTTCTGCTGCTCATTTCCCTTCCTTCTCTATGTCCTGCCACATTCTATGGGAAAGTAAAACTATCATCCTTGATATTGTTGCTTCATTTATTAGCATACAATACTTTTAAAATGTAAAGCTGCTAATGAATTTGCACATAGAAATGCTCATTTTCAGATATTTTCTGCTCATTTTGTGCTCCCTTTTCCAGAGTGCACAGGTCTTCCTGCTTTCAGTCCCAGTGTCTGCAGTTGCAGTAAAACAACTAGGCAACCTGGACAGTATCTCACCATGTCTGAGCACCAGTTCTATCTGTTAACCGATCATGTTTATGCTTTACTGTCATTCTACCACAAAAACAGAAATGTTTCTTTGCTAGTCCAATGATCATTTTCACAACCCTATTTTCATTTATTTTAACTCATTTATTTTTTACGTGTTAGGATTTTGTGCATCTCTTGCACAGATCCCTGGGTTGTGAAGATCCGCTGGAGAAGGGAAAGGCTACCCACTTAAGTATTCTGGCCTGGAGAATTCCATGAACTGTATAGTCCATGGGTTTGCAAAGAGTCGGACACAACTGAGAGACTTTTACTTTCACAGAACAAAGAAAATATTCCAGAAGTAGTTTTGAAATATGTTTATTTTTTCCCCCAAATATGGACACAAAAGAGGCTTATTTTAAGCATATTCACCCTCAAAATACTTGTATGTCTTGACATTCAAGTACTGTGTCTAGTATGCTGTGCAGAAAAGCAAACACTGTCACACTTTCTCCAGCACCAACCTCTATGCCATTCACTATTACTATGTATCTGGGCTACTAACTTTTTTTAAACCTTGCTTTTAGAGGCATTTTATCATTCCTTGTTAGGTCTCTGAGTATTAAAAAATGAATTAAGATCCAGTCCAAATTTCTGGAAACTCTCAGCTAAGAGAATGAGATAGATGTAAAAAAAAGGCTTTTGTGAGATACTATGAAATAGTGAAACGTACAAACGCAGCATAGTTACTTATCAAGCAAGACTGCCAAATCCAGATGTGGTGTAAGCAGGATTAGCTTTCACATGACTAAAATTGCATGAGACCTCAAGTGAAAGGTGCTCTGTTCAACCCCACTCTGTTTTATGGCCCACTGAATCACTGAGTGATGATCAATACTATCATAGATCAGTAATATCATTGATGTTTTTAAGCTTTTCCATCTGAGGTGGTAACATACATATAGAATCTAAAAAAGCAGGTAATAAAATGGGATGACCATTAGAAAATGAAACAGAAAAAGTTATCATTCTCCTCTGCAGTTCACAGGAAATGTTCGACATATTAAAGCAAGATTTTAATATCATTTTTATCTTCATGGCCTGCATTCTTTATCTTTAACTTCATTTCTCCATTATATTTCCCCAAACATCCTTTCCATACATTCTTTCTTTTATTATTATTTTTTTAATATTTAGCAACCAAGAATGTGCTCATGTTTCTTTGTTGAAATTGTATTTGGCATTTCTTTTTATTTTTTAACTGTACAATCTTCTTGCCTTTCAAATCAACCAGCCACCTCACCTGGGCACTCAAGGTGTTTCATTGTTATCTAGTTATTATCCTGCTTTGTAACTATGCACTTACTCTATTATGTGTTATGCTCTGTACACTAGTGTCAGTAAGTCAGTCAATTCAGTCACTTAGTCGTGTCCGACTCTGAGACCCCTTGAATAGCAGCACGCCAGGCCTCCTTGTCCATCACCAACTCCTGGAGTTCACTCAGACTCAGGTCCATTGAGTCAGTGATGCCTTCCAGCCATCTCATCCTCTGTCGTCCCCTTCTCCTCCTGCCCCCAATCCCTCCCAGCATCAGAGTCTTTTCCAATGAGTCAACTCTTCGCATAAGGTGTTTAAAGTACTGGAGTTTCAGCTTTAGCATCAGTCCTTCCAAAGAAATCCCAGGGCTGATCTCCTTCAGAATGGACAGGTTGGATCTCCTTGCAGGCCAAGGGACTCTCAAGAGTCTTCTCCAACACCACAGTTCAAAAGCATCAATTCTTCGGCACTCAGCCCTCTTCACAGTCTAACTCTCACATCCATACATGACCACTGGAAAAACCATAGCCTTGACTAGACAGACCTTTGTTGGCAAAGTAATGTCTCTGCTTTTCAATATGCTATCTAGGTTGGTCATAACTTTTCTTCCAAGGAGTAAGCATCTTTTAATTTCATGGTTGCAGTCACCATATGCAGTGATTTTGGAGACCCCAAAAATAAAGTCTGACACTGTTTCCCCATCTATTTGCCATGAAGTGATGGGGCCAGACGGCATGATCTTTGTCTTCTGAATGTTGAGCTTTAAGCCAAGTTTTTCACTTTCCTCTTTCACCTTCATCAAGAGGCTTTTGAGTTCCTCTTCACTTTCTGCCATAAGGGTGGTGTCATCTCCATATCTGAGGTTATTGATATTTCTCCCGGCAGTCTTGATTCCAAATTGTATTTCTTCCAGTCCAGCATTTCTCATGATGTACTCTGGTAGAAGTTAAATAAGCAGGGTGGCAATATACAGTCTTGACGTACTGCTTTTCCTATTTGGAACCAGTCTGTTGTTCCATGACTAGTTCTAACTGTTGCTTCCTGACCTGCATACAAATTTCTCAAGAAGCAAGTCAGGTGGTCTGGTATTCCCATCTCTTTCAGAATGTTCCACAGTTTATTGTGATCCACACAGTCAAAGGCTTTGGTATAGTCAATAAAGCAGAAATAGATGTTTTTCTGGAACTCTCTTGCTTTTTTCATGGTCCAGCGGGTGCTGGCAATTTGATCTCTGGTTCCTCTGCCTTTTCTAAAACCAGCTTGCACATCTGGAAGTTCATGGTTCATGTGTTGCTGAAGCCTGGCTTGGAGAATTTTGAGCATTACTTTACTAGTGTGTGAGATGAGTGCAATTGTGCAGTAGTTTGAGCATTCTTTGGCATTGCCTTTCTTTGGGACTGGAATGAAAACTGACTTTTTCCAGTCCTGTGGCCACTGCTGAGTTTTCCAAATTTGCTGGCATATTGAGTGCAGCACTTTCACAGCATCATCTTTCAGGATTTGAAATAGGTCAACTGGGATTCCAACACCTCCGCTAGCTTTGTTCATAGTGATGCTTTCTAAGGCCCACATGAGTTCACATTCCAGGATGTCTGGCTCTAGGTGAGTGATCACACCATTGTGATTATCTTGCTTGTGAAGATCTCTTTTGTACAGTTCTTCTGTGTATTCCTGGCACCTCTTCTTAATATCTTCTGCTTCTGTTAGGTCCATACTATTTCTGTCCTTTATCGAGCCGATCTTTGAATGAAATGTTCCCTTGGTATCTCTAATTTTCTTGAAGAGATCTCTAGTCTTTCCCATTCTGTTGTTTTTCTCTATTTCTTTGCATTGATCACTGAGGAAGGCTTTCTTATCTCTCCTTGCTAAGTTTTGGAACTCTGCATTCAGATGCTTATATCTTTCCTTTCTCCTCTGCTTTTCACTTCTCTTCTTTTCACAGCTATTTTTAAGTCCTCCTCAGACAGCCATTTTGCTTTTTTGCATTTCTTTTCCATGAGGATGGTCTTGATCCCTGTCTCCTGTACAATGTCACGAACCTCCGTCCATAGTTCATCAGGCACTCTATCTATCAGATCTAGTCCCTTAAATCTATTTGTCACTTCCACTGTATAATCAAAAAACCACTAGCCACATGACTGTGGCTCAGATCATGAACTTCTTATTGCCAAATTCAGACTGAAATTGAATCAAGTAGGGAAAACCACTAAACCATTCAGGTATCACCTAAATCAGGTTTGATTATGTCATACCTGAATGGTCTAGTGGTTTTCCCTACTTGATTCAATTTCAGTCTGAATTTGGCAATAAGGAGTTCATGATCTGAGCCACAGTCAGCTCCTGGTCTTGTTTGGTTGACTGTATAGAGCTTCTCCATCTTTGGCTGCAAGGAATATAATCAATATGATTTCGGTATTGATCATCTGGTGATGGCCATGTGTAGATTCTTCTTTTGTGTTTTTGGAAGAGGGTGTTTGCTATGACCAGTGTATTTTCTTGGCAAAACTCTATTAGTCTTTGCTCTGCTTCATTGTGTATTCCAAGGCCAAATTTGCCTGTTACTCCAGGTGTTTCTTGACTTCCTACTTTTGCATTCCAGTCCCCTATAATGAAAAGGACTACCCTAGTGTAGTTCTCCTGAATTCTAAAACTTGCAACATTATAGATGATCTATGAATTAAATAGGAATTTAGGAAAAAATACTTAATGAAGAAAGGGAAGGAGGCCAGGAGGTACAATGAAGATCAGATCATCAATACACAATTCTCCACAAAGTATCTATTACTACTTACATATTTAAGTCTTGACATATAATCAGGTACATTTTCCTTATATTTCTAATGTCTAATACTTTCCTGTCTTACTGTGGTGCTTATAAACTTCATTCATGTTAGAAGATCTTCCTGTCAAAACTCTATTGTTTTTTAAAACCATTGATACATTTGCCACTTTTGCACAATTTGTATGTGTACTACACTCTCAGATCAGTATAAGTTTTCATGTAATTCAAGAATTCTCTGACAAACTACTTTCAGTCCTTTGAAAGCATTCTTGGGGAAAATGTGGTCACAGTATTATCTTAATTTCTAAGGATAAATCATTACATAGCATTTTTTTTTTTTCATTGCATCTTTCCCCTTGCTGCCTTACATTTTTGTACAGGCTTTCAGGTAATCCAGTGTTCATAAGTTTCAAAACCTATGCATTTGGAAAATATAGTGTTGCATAAAATGTTCATATCCTTTGTATATAATGATGCTGGATGAAATCATCTGCCATGTGCAATGGGAGGAATTCCCTTATCTGAAAAAGACATAATATTGAGCTGGAGGAGGAAAAGGAATGAAGAGGAAGTTCTGAAACTTACTGAGAACTAGCTGTACAATAGACACATGTGTTCCAGGGCTTTACTGTTTTAGATCATTTAATCCAACAAGAACTCTGTGTGTATTAACACATGGACCACACCCAGCATATATTAGGTATTAAAAAAGTGTGAGAGTCCTTGTTGTCTCTTTGGCTGACAGATACACTTTGGCTTTCTTATATTTCAGGGGGAAAATAAATTTCATTATATCTTCATGCTATTTAACATTATTTACACTGACAATATTTTCACCTCCTTTCTTGTTTTCTGTAATTCTTTAGATTTGTTTAAAATTATTGTTCACCCTTCCCCTTCCCTGAGACTTGACTGGTGCATTTATTCTAAAATATTAAAAATCATATCATCTACATTAGTTTAGAATAGATGACCACCTTTCACTTTGAATTTTCCAGTGATATTTAATTCAGTAATAATGTGATATTTAGGAGGCCTGTTCATTCTAGAAGTAATTTTTTAGTCTTTGGAAACCATGTTAATTCTGTAGGTCTTCTAGTAAAATGGTAACATCTACTCTATTTTTATTGAGTTAACTTCATCAAAATAAACTACTTGCCTGAAGTCAGGATAATTTGTACTTGAATCTCAATACTTGTTCATCTTCTCTACCTCTGAGTTTTTAATAGATTACTGAAATTAAATATAATATATAAAGAAATTAAACTCCAAGCTCAGCATCCTCGTTCACATTTCATAAGAACTTCAATTTTAATACCACATTTGATCATTTTAATATGGGATAAATCAAAGGTCACTTTTTAAATGTTTTTTTTCCTTTATAGTTAGATTTATCCTTTACATACTTATATTCTATACACTTATCAATATTTTAAAGGAATGCTGAGTATACCAAAAAGTCATTAACACAAATATTTTAAGAAAAGGAAAGAATTATAGAATAAATAATGTATATTTAACACATAGAAAAGTCAATCTACAACAAATTTCCCAACTCTATCATTTCTATATGTTTGTAGAAACCTAATAAAATACCTAATATTAATCATAGATACATCATAGCAAATGCTTCTATTATATTAAAATGTTATAATTTTCCCTTTCCTTTTGATATATAAAGTAGTTTTCTACATTTGCTTACTGTTTGCTAACTTTTAAACCAAAATACATTTCCTGGATGCTCAGATAGAAGCATTTATTGCAATATTACTTATTGCATATAAAAGTATAACATAAAAGTACAAATTAGCTTTTAATGCTTATACCGTTTATTCAGTAATGAAACCAATGCAGTTTTCAAATTAAAAATTTACAACACATGAAAAGATGCTCAACATCACGCATTATCAGAGAAATGCAAATCAAAACCACTATGAGGTACCATTTCACACCAGTCAGAATGGCTGCAATCCAAAAGTCTACAAGCAATAAATGCTGGAGAGGGTGTGGAGAAAAGGGAACCCTCTTACACTGTTGGTGGGAATGCAAACTAGTACAGCCACTATGGAGAACAGTGTGGAGATTCCTTAAAAAACTGGAACTAGAACTGCCTTATGACCCAGCAATTCCACTGCTGGGCATACACACTGGGGAAACCAGAATTGAAAGAGACACGTGTACCCCAATGTTCATCGCAGGACTGTTTATAATAGCCAGGACATGGAAGCAACCTAGATGTCCATCAGCAGATGAATGGATAAGAAAGCAGTGGTACATATACACAATGGAGTATTACTCAGCCATTAAAAATAATACATTTGAATCAGTTCTAATGAGGTGGATGAAACTGGAGCCTATTATTCAGAGTGAAGTAAGCCAGAAAGAAAAACACCAATACAGTATACTAATACATATATATGGAATTTAGAAAGATGGTAACAATAACCCTGTATATGAGATAGCAAAAGAGACACTGATGTATAGAACAGTCTTTTGGACTCTGTGGGAGAGGGAGAGGGTGGGATGATTTGGGAGAATGGCATTGAAACATGTATAATATCATATATGAAATGAGTCGCCAGTCCAGATTCAATGCACGATACTGGATGCTTGGGGCTAGTGCACTGGGACGACCCAGAGGGATGGTACGGGGAGGGAGGAGGGAGGAGGGTTCAGGATGGGGAACACGTGTATACCTGTGGCGGATTCATGTTGATATATGGCAAAACCAATACAATATTGTTAAGTTAAAAATAAAATAAAATAATCAAAACAAAACAAAAAAAATAAATAAAAAATTTACAATATGGGGTGAGGGAGGAGAGGGTGGAACAAATTGAGAGAATAGCATTGAAACATATACATTACTATATGTAAGATAGCCCGCGGAAACTTGCTGTATGACATGAGGAGGTCAAATCTGATGCTGTGTGACAATCTAGGCGGTTGGGATGGGATGGGAGGAGAGGGAGAGGTTCAAAAGGAAGGGACATATATATACCTATGGCTGACTTATGTTCATATATGGCAGAAACCAACACAATATTGAAAAATAATTATTCTCCAGTTAAATAAATTAAAAAACAAATAATTAAACAAGAAGATCTTACAGTATAATCTACATCTTTTTGCAGTTTTCTTTATTCTTGTTTCTGAAAGGGGAATGCAAATCTACTGATAATAATGTGGTGATTAGCAATTATATTTTACCTCCTTATGACTTACTCCTCAAAGCTAGAAGAATCCAATAAAGGAAGGGTGAACAGAAAACAAATAAGTAAATAAAAATAAAAATGAACAACACTATAAAACCAATAAAATATATATTTAAACAATTTTATTAATGTACTATTTTGCTAAAGTGAATTACTACTCAAAATAATGACCCAGTAATGATTTCTGTGACACAGGTTTATTTAGCATGGTTGTGCTAACAGTGCTGTGTGTAGAGTGCTGATTTAATTATTCTCTTTTATTTTTTTTTCTTCAGATTATGAAAAAAAATATATCTCCAAAGTTGCAAGACAATGTTTGGCTTTCACCCGGCAGGGGTCCTTTGGCATGATAGAAAGTTAATAACTTTTTCTCATTACTTCATGATAATAAAAGTAGTACTCCTTGGCAAGAGACTAGGGGGAAAAAATAAGAAAACACTAAATGTCCATCAGCAGATGGATGGATAAGGAAACGTATTGTGTGTACATATACACAATGGAATATTACTCATCTATTAAAAAAAAAGAGCATATTTGAGTCTGTTCTAAAGAGGTAGATGAAACTGGAGCCTAATACACAGAGTGAAGTAAGTCAGAAAGAGAAACACCAATCAGTTCAGTTCAGTCACTCAGTTGTGTATGACTCTTTGTGACCCCATGGACTGCTGCACCCCAGGCCTCCCCATCCATCACCAATTCCTGAAGTTTACTCAAACTCATGTCCATTGAGTCGGTGATGCCATCCGACCATCTCATCCTCTGTCATCCCCTTCTCCTCCCGCCTTCAATCTTTTTCAGAATCAGGGGCTTTTCAAATGAGTCAGTTCTTCGTATCAGGTGGAGTTTCAGCATCAGTCCTTCCAATGAATATTCAGGACTGATTTCCTTTATGATGGACTGGTTGGATCTCCTTGCTGTCCAAGGGACTCTCGAGTCTTCTCAAACACCACAGTTCAAAATTATCAGTTCTTCGACATTCAGCTTCTTTCCAACTCTCACATCCATACATGACTACTGGAAAAATGATAGATTTGACTAGACAGACCATTGTTGGCAAAGTAATGTCTCTGCTTTTTAATATGCTGTCTAGGTTGGTCATAACTATTCCATTGAGCAAGTGTCTTTTAATTTCAAGGCTGTAGTCATATGGAGTGATTATGAATTAATTTCACATGCAGTGATTTTTGCCCCCCCCCAAATTAAAATACACCAATATAGTATATTAACACATATATATTAAATTTAGAAAGACAGTAACAACAATCCCATACACAGGGGCAAAAGAGACATAGATGCCAAGAACAGACTATTGGACTATGTGGGAGAAGGTGAGGCTGGGATGATATGAGAGAATAGCATTGAAACATGTGTATTACCATATGTAAAACAGATGACCAGTGCAAGTTCAATGCATGAAGCAGAGCACTCAAAGCCAGTGCTCTGGGACAACACAGAGGGATGGGGTGGGGAGGGATGTGGGAGGGAGTTTCAGGATGCGGGGACACATGTGCACCTGTGACTGATCCATGTAGATGTACGACAGGGGCCACCACAGTGTTGTAAAAAGATTGTCCTACAAGAAAAATAAATATTTTTTTCAAAAAAGTTATTAGAAAAGCACATACATATACAAACACACACACACACACAGAGAAATGAAAACCCTCTGTATATTTGATGGTAGTCAGCTAGATGTTCAGGGATACATACAGTGATATATGTGAGAAGCACATATACTTTAATAAGCACGTATATTTTTAATTAGAAAATTAAAAATAAATATTCAAGAATTTTTGGACTCCAGGGCAACCTCTGTGGACTTTCAGATACCCATGAATCTAGAGTAATATGCATAACATCATCTTGCTAATTATAAAATGTTTCATCCATGGTGAAGCTTGAGTTTATTCGTAATTTGAGCAAGACAGAAAAAGAAGAAGAAATCATTGGAAATGTATGATTATATAATGAATTGTAATTAGAAAAAATATACTCCGAATTTATGTCACAAAAATATTCCTCAGGTGTTTGAAATTTGAAGGGATATATAAAATTCTGTATAAAAGTCGGAGTCTGAAATCCAGCATTAACTAGATAATCACCCTTTGAATTATGTCATCATAAAACAAATATTTAAAAATATATAGCCCAGAGGAAAAAATATTCAGTAAACTCGTGTGTGTGTGTGTGTGTTATGAGCATCTCTGGTTTATATTGAACTTACTTTCATGTCTCTGTAATCCTCAGTTGGTTGACTACATATCCTGAATTTTCTGACACAACCTCACTTTCAAAAAAATACATTTTCAAACAACACGTCCCAGTTGTATTTCTTGCTGTGGCATGTTTCAAATATCTTTTATCAGAATATCTTTTAGCACACACACACACACACAAAAATCTTCTAACAAAGCATTTAAAATTTGTATTCATTTCAAAAAAACACTGTGGAAAATGATATTTCTAAATCCTTAATAAAAAAATCTAACCCAATAGTTAAAAGGTTATTTCAACCTGAAAGCAAAACCTTTTTTGAGATTCGACCAATTCACCAAGGCCCTGAATTGTATTTAGAGGATAGAAATGTAAGATGCAAACAGCTGAGAAAAAGACTGCAAGGAGATCAAACCAGTCAATCCTAAAGGAAATCAGTTCTAAATGTTCATTGGAAGGACTGATGCTGAAGCTGAAGCTCCAATACTTCGGTCATCTGATGCGAAGAACTGACTCATTGGAAAAGACCCTGATGCTAGGAAAAATTGAAGGCAAGAGAAGAAGGGGATGACAGAGGATGAGATGGTTGGATGGCATCACTGACTCAATGGACATGAGTTTAAGCAAGCTCCAGGAGTTGGTGACGGACATTGAAGCCTGGTCTGGTGCAGTCCATGGGGTTGCAAAGAGTTGGAGATGATTGAGAGACTGAACTGAAATATTCCAGTATGCAAAGTATTTTTATTACTAATGCTACTAACAATAGTTCTTAAAATAAAACAAATTAATCAATTAACAATGACTAAAATTAATTCATGTGTAGCTGTATCAGCATGTTTTATGTAACTAATTATACACACAGTGTAATTAATTTTGTCTTGGAGATTAATTGTATTAGATGAATAAAGACATATATATATGTTAAAATAAAATTTTATATCATTGATATTCATTTTAACAAACATATCCATAAAAATGACTAATAATAATGAATAAGGCTTTTCTTTAAAAATATATAAAAGGATATATTGAATTAAATTTTAATATTTTATTTGAATAATTTTTTTCTTTTATAATTTACCTTATTTCATGACTACCTAAAGGAAGATGAAGATTTTCTTTTTGGTGACTGGCACTAAGAATAATATTCAAGGTATTAGTCAACTACCAGGACTTTGGGCACTATAAAATCAAGGATATGCCTATAAACAACAATGTGGGCTAACCAGTAGGTACAGGTTAATATAAGCTCTGCCTGAAATCGGACAAATAGCAAGCAAATGACACATATATTGCTGGAGTGAAACAAGTGATCCATGACAACAGCGGTAACAGCAAGGATATGCTAAGTAGATCTCAAATGGGAAGAGAGAATAAAATTCATTATCTGTTTATTTCCCATGGCCATTGTTGGTCAGGAATTGATTATACTATTACAAAGAATGAAGAGCTATAACACAGGCTGCATGGAGTTGTGGTCAAGTACAAGGACGATGTGTGAACTTACAACAAGTTACTTAGCCTGTTTCCTCATATGGTAAACGGGGAAAACAACTTCTTACCAGAGCTCTTGTTGGAAGATTTAATTAATATACCTTTAAAAATGCTCAGTACAATGTATGGCACTTAATTCATGCTAGATATTATTTTTTTGGTGGTAAGGAATTATAATTCAATGAACTCTCTGATAACATTCTATTAATTAGAAGTCTTGAGAAATACAATAAAGCTTTAAATGTGGTCTTTTTTTTTTAGGAGTCTTTTATTCAAGCTAAACATGATTTTATATAGCTCAGAGTAAGCTTACCTTGTGAATATAACTATATTTTGCATAATTCTAAAGATAAGTGTGCTAAATTAAGCTCTTACATTATGAAAGCAATGATCTTTACTATAGGTATTCTCACTGCCCTCTTGTACCATAAAAGTAACATATTCTACCTTCATAACTCTTCTGAAATATGAGACCAGGAAATAACTATTAAGGTAAAAGTATGAACCTGGAGTTTCTGAATGCTTGATGACATATTAACTATAAAATGTTTTTAAAGATAAAGGATTCAAAAAAAATAAACATAAAAAAATAAAAATAAAGATAAAGGATTCAGGGCTGCCTGTCTGAGGCTACTTATTCTTTATTAAAAATTGAAGGATTTACTATGGATAATTTGTATCATACCCATTCTATATGTCCTACAAGTTTTATATTATCAGTCATGTCAGTTCAGTCACAGTTGTGTCTGACTCTTTGCAACCCCATGGACTGCAGCACACCAGGCCTCCCTGTTCATCACCAACTCCTGAAGTTTACTCAAACTCATGTCCATTGGGTCGGTGATGCCATCCAACCATCTCATCCTCTGTCATTCCCTTCTCCTGCCTCAGTCTTTCCCAGCATCAGGGTGTTTTCAGATGAGTCACTTCTTCGCATCAGGTGGCCAAAGTATTGGAGTTTCAGCTTCAGCATCAGTCCTTCCAATGAATATTCAGGACTGATTTCCTTTAGGATGGACTGGTTGGATCTCCTTGCTGTCTAAGGGACTCTCAAGAGTCTTCTCTAACACCACAGTTCAAAAGCATCAATTATTTGGTGCTCAGCTTTCTTTATAGTCCAACTCTCATATCTATACATGACTACTGGAAAAACCATAGCTTTGACTAGATGGACCTTTGTTGGCAAAGTAATGTCTCTGCTTTTTAATATACTGTCTAGGTTGGTCATAACTTTTCTTCCAATGAGCAAGTGTCTTTTATTTTATTTTATTTTTTTAATTTGTTTGCTTATTCATTCATATTTATTCACTTAGTTGGATTTACAATTTACAGACCACAAAAGGCACAGATCTTAAGTGTTCAATTTGATGAGTTTTGACATTTGTAAACACCCATGAAACCACCACCCCAAACAAAACAGAGTATATGTTATCACCCCAGAAAGCTTCTTCATGGTCCTTCTTGTCGATTTTACCCCACTTCCAAATACAACCATTTTCTGACTTCTTTCATACATTTATTTTTGTTATTGCTTTTGTTATTTTGCTTGTTATTGTACTTCACATTCACTGACTCAAGTAGTGCATGTGTGTGTGTGTGCGTGTGTGTGCGCATGTTATCTTCTTTCATCCAGCATTTTGGATATTCATATCACTGTGCTTATCAGTAGTTCTTCCTTTTCCCTGTTGAGGTTCATGATTTGGCTATATTGCAGTCTATTTACTCATTCTCTTGTCGATGAGCACAGGGGGATTCCAGTTTTAGGATGTTATGAATAAGGTTGCTATGGATATTCTCAAATTATTCTTTAAATTTTCTCTTTTTAAAAACTTATTTTAACAAATAATTTCAAACTTATCAATAGTAGCAAAAATTAAACTTGCAAACAAAACACTCAAATACTCTCTATCCAGATTTGTCTATTGTAACTATATAAACGTTGCTTTTACATTTGTGTGTGTGTGTTTCCTGAACCATTTGAAGGTCCTTTGCTTGAAAATTAGACTTTTACTCCTAAAAAGTTCAAGAATGTAGATATTCTCTAATATGGTCATAGTATAGTTACCGATTTCAGTGAACTTAACATCAATGTAAAACTCTAATCTATCAATTGTATTCCAATTTTGTCAGTTATTTACTCAGTAATGTCCTTAACTGAGTTGGACCATAGAGAAAGCTGAGCTCCAAAGAATCGATGCCCCCAAACCGTGGCATCAGAGAAGACTCCCAAGAGTCCAAGGGACTACAAGGAGATCCAATCAGTCTATCCCAAAGGAAATCAATACTGAACATTCATTGAAAGGACTGATGCTGAAGCTCCAATAATTTGGCCATCTGCTGCAAGTGTCTTAATTTCATGGCTGCAGTCACCTTCTGCAGTGATTGTGGTACCCCAAAGAATAAAGTCAGCCACTGTTTCCCCATCTATTTGCCATGAAGTGATGGGACCGGATGCCAGGATCTTAGTTTTCTGAATGTTAAGCTTTAAGGCAACTTTATCACTCTCCTCTTTCACTTTCATCAAGAGGCTCTTTAGTTCTTCTTCACTTTCTGCCATAAGGGTGATGTCATCTGCATATCTGAGTTATTGATATTTCTCCCAGCAATCTTGATTCCAGCTTATGCTTCATTCAGTCCAGCAGTTTACATGATGTACTCTTCATATAAGTTAAATAAGCAGGGTGACAATATACAGCCTTGACATACTCCTTTCCTGATTTGGAACCAGTCCATTATTCCATGTCTGGTACTGTTTCTTCTTGACCTGCATAGAGATTTCTCAGAATGCAGGTAAGGTGATCTGATATATTCCCACCTCTTTATGAATTTTCCAAAGTTTGTTGTGATCCACACTGTCGAAGGCTTTAGTGTAGTCAATAAAGCGGAAGTAGATGATTTTCTGGAACTCTCTTGTTTTTTTGATGATCCAATGGATGTTGGCAATTTTATCTCTGGTTCCTCTGCATTTTCGAAATCCAGCTTGAACATCTGCAAATTCACAGTTCACATCCTGTTGAAGCCTGGCTTGGAGAATTTTGAGCATTTCTTTGCAAATGTGTGAGATGAGTGCAATTGTGCAGTAGTTTGAGCATTCTGGCATTGCCTTTCTTTGAGATTGAAATGAAAACTGACATTTTCCAGTCCTGTGGCCACTGCTGAGTTTTTCAAATTTGCTGGCGTATTGAGTGCAGCACTTTCATAGCATCATCTTTTAGAATTTGAAATAGCTCAACTGGAATTCCATCACCTCCACTAGCTTTGTTCATAGTGATGCTTTCTAATGCCCACTTGACTTTGCATTCCAAGATGTCTAGCTCTAGGTGAGTGATCACACCATCCTGGTTATCTGGGTCATGAAGATCTTTTTTGTATAGTTCTTCTGTATATTCCTGCCACCTCTTTTTAATATATTCTGCTTCTGTTAAGTCCATACTCTTTCTATCCTTTATTGTGCCCTTCTTTATAAGAAATATTCCCTTGGTATTACTAATTTTCTTGAAGAGATCTCTAGTCTTTCCTATTCTATTGTTTTCCTCTATTTCTCAATATTGATCATTGAGGAAGGCTTTATCTCTCTTTGCTATTCTTTGGAACTCTGCATTCAAATGGATATATCTTTCCTTTTGTCCTTTGCCTTTCATTTCTCTTCTTTTCAAATCTATTTGTAAGACCTCCTCAGACAACTGTTTTGCCTTTTTCCATTTCTTCTTCTTGGGAATGGTCTTGATCCTTGACTCCTGTACAATGTCATGGACCTCCATCCATAGTTCTTTAGGCACTCTGTCTATCAGATCTAATCCTTTGAATCAATTTGTCACTTCTACTGTATTCATAAGGGATTTGATTTAGGTCATACCTGAATGATCTAGTGATTTACCATACTTTCTTTAATTTAAGTCTGAATTTGGCAGTAAGGAGTTTATACTATGAAAGTGTGTATTTCTGAAGTGAAGTACATACCTATATCAGGCTTTCATTGACCTTGACTTTGACTTCCTTTTTTAGGAAGAAAATAATCACCTACATGTTTCCAAGAAGAGTTAATACAATGAGGCAGAAACAGTACTATCCAGGAGGAATTAGATTCCAGATTTTAATCACTGTCTACAACCTTTCAAATTCATGACACAGAAATCATGGACAAAAAAAGCCAAGGATTGAAACAGAAGTATTGTGCCAAAGTGATGACATATATTTTCTGAAAACTGTTGTTACAAATCACTTTAAATCAAACTATGATTTAAACATGTTTTAACTATAGGACATTTATCTCTATTTTTTAAAAAGGAGTTCAGGAAAAAAAAATTTAGGCAGTATATCCCTTATTTGCAATTATATTCCAAAACTACATGACTTTTTCAAGAATATTTTTCTGAAACAAAGATGTTATCTGAACAAATAACTGAGCTTATATGTAATTTTCTGTTTTGATTTCATCTTGTGGATAAGACAAATGTGAGTTTGTTGCTATTGCATAAAATATTTTAATGGAAAATTTTAAGAAGCAGAATTGTATATTCAGCATTGAATGCTCATCTTGTGACTTAGAGATATTTATCACTTTAATATGTACCATGTGAAAATTACTGAATGATTTTCATTTGTTAACCTACAAGCAGATCTCTGATTTTTGTGAAAAAAAACCCTTTAACAATACCTAAAATTCTCTTCACCAAACTATTAATGTTACAATTTCTAGGAGAACACATTTGGATGAATCTGAATTTAGAAACAAAGCATTATCCATACTGAGCACACCTCCTAACCTAACTCTTTGGGGGTGCTCACCCAAGCTGGGATTTCAGGTGCTAATAACAAATATTTCATTTAAGTGTTAAAATAACAAAAAATATTGATTTTAATATGGCATAAAATATAAATACTTGCAACTTAATGCAATATTATGTCAACATAATGATGGTTTTTTGTTTTTTTGTTTTTTTTTCCCACATCATATTGAATGTGTTGTTGTTTTTCAGTCGCTAAGTCATGTCCAACTCTTTGTGACCCCCATATATTGTAGCACGCCATGCTCCCCTGTTCTTCACCATCTCCTGGAATTTCCTCAAACTCGTGTCCATTGAGTTGGTGATGCCATTAAGCCATCTCATCCTCTCTCTCTCTCTTCTCCTTCTGTCTCATTCTTTCACAGATTCAAGGTCTTTTCTAATGAGTCAACTCTTTGCATCAGGTGGCCAAAGTACGGGTAGTTTAGCTTCAGCATCAGTCCTTCCAATGAATATGCAGAGTTGATTTCCTTTAGGATTGACTGGTTGGATCTCTTTTCTGTCAAGTGTCTCTTGAGAGTCTTCCCCAGCACCACATTTTGAAAGCATTGATTCTTTGGCACTCAGTCTTCTTTATTAGGTCCTATTTATTATTTTCCATTGTAAAAACTGTGAAAGAAATTTTGTTCATCAAATTTCTTTGTCCTAGTACAAAAGGATTCATTAATGAATAATTAGAAATTTACTTCAAATATGGTAACATTTCTACTACAGGAGTTTAATTTCATTTTTGAATTCTCTTCTGTTTTCCATTCTTTCATTCTCTTTCCATTGCAATTTTTTTTTTTTGAGAAGACTGACATTCCCTCTCTACTCATTATTTTGAAAATAAAATGACAACTCTTCAAATTTTAATGACATAGGTTTTTTTTGTTGTTCAGTCACTCTGTTGTGTCCAACTCTTTGCAACCCCATGGACTGCAGCTTGCCAGGCTTCCTTTTAATTGGAGCTTGCTCAAACTCATGTCCATTGAGTGAGTGATGCCATCCAACCATCTCGTCCTCTGTTGTCCCCTTCTCCTACTGCCTTCAATCTTTCCCAACATCAGGTTTTTTTCTAATGAGTCGGCATAGGTTTAGGGACTTAATGTTAATTATAGTCTCTGTAGATGAAAATATTGGGCTTCCCTGGTAGCTCAGTGGTAAATAATCTGCCTGCCAATGCAAGAGACATTGGTTTAACCCCTGGGTCGGGAAGATCTGGGGGGGTAGGATATTCCAATTCACTCCACTATTCTTCCCTGGAAAATTCCATGGACAGAAGAGCCTGGTAGGCTACAGGCCATGGGGTCACAGGAGAGCCACACACAACTTAGTGACTAAACAACAGCAATACATGGAAATATAACATAACAGTATTATAATAAAGTTTTAACTACAGTAGAACAAAATACTTCTGATAAAAGTTAAATAATTAACCCCATTTTATATCTTTTCGTCTTGCTAAAGAGAAAATGAGAATATAGGACTTTAATAACAAAAGCATAGTTTGCTAGGTTTCAGTTAGTACCTCGAAAATCATCATTGTCTGTGCTGAGGAAGAAACTTATAGGACCCAAGCACTTTTTCAAAACCACTTTTAAATAGCTATAAATTTTTGTCTTGGATTAAAAATGCAGGAATTGTCACACATTTACAAAAAGACACACAGACACACATAAGCGATATTCCAAAAATGGTTTGTTTTAATATAATAATTAACTTTATTTTATTTTGTGCAACTGAGAATATAGGGAAATAAAGATTCTAAGATCTAATATGAATTCCTTATGTATAGCTTACAATCTTGTTACCCAGGTGACGGTGTCATCTGTTCTTGGTAAAGCAATTTAGATTCCCTGCAATTTGTATAGCACTGTCAATTTATTTGTTTGATATTCAAATGTGATGCTATGCTCAGCTTGAAATACTATTTTTATATTTTCCCATAAGCCATTTCTGGATGTGACTTCATATTCTTATACATAAGATTTAATTCTCCATTATTTAGTTTCAAATGAATAATTCATGTATTGTAAAATTCTACTCACAAAAGCTTAACTATATATGCATAAACTATGGATTTATATATTTGTTTATACTTATACATAACATATAGTTTTATATACTTACAAAGTGTAAAATTAAAGGTGAATAAAAATCATTCATTAACTTTATGAATGATATTTTAGCTATATTTATAAAAATATAGCTAAAAATAGAATCAATAATAAAATGATCCTCAATATATATAAACCCTGAAAGTAATAACCTCTTTTTGCCCTTTTTAACTGCCTTTACAAATCTGGAACATCTGGGGATTCAACTATTGAGCTAAGAAAGCTTTGAAAAACTCTGCTCTTACTAACACCTGATTTTTGACCTTGAGGTTCTCATCTGTTCTCTTTATATGAATTCTGTAGCAGATCCAGAGTATGGTCTTAGTTTAATACTAAATTTGACATATCCTAATAAAAATAATATTAAAATTTAGTTTCTTAAAGTTTAATAACATGTTTCTGAATTATCAGCTATCACTGAAATAATGGAAGCCATTAAAATAATAGGTTACACCAGTTAGTTTTTTAGTTAATGCCTAGCAATAAAATGTCACATGTTTGTAAGTCATTCTAAAATAAGAAATTACATAAGAATAAATATATGCAAAGAAGGAATTCTAAATAGAAAAACAGAATTTTATGTTTTCAAAACCAGCAGTACCTAAGTTTTAATCATTATTTTTGATGATATATTCTTCTGCAAATGGCTGAGATCCCAAAACAAAAAGCAAACTGAAGTATGCAGTGACACAAACAACTGTCAATTATGATTTTACAGATAAATTAAATCAGTTTGTGCAGTTTGTAACTTTAGGAAAAAGCTACAAGAAATAGTTTACTCATGAGTTCACTCAATTTCACAATCAGTTCAGTTCATTTCAGTCGCTCAGTCGTGTCCGATTCTTTGCGACCCCATGAATCGCAGCACGCCAGGCCTCCCTGTCCACCACTACACATTTTTATACTTTACTTCAATTTATTTAAATTACTGATTTATTTATTTTATTAATTTCCTTAAATCTGATCTGAATTCAGCAGTCATTCCAATAGATTCTTCTCCTGAACGTCTTAGTTCACATTTTTTTAAATTTAATATCCCAATCTAAAAGTTCCCCAAGAACAAGATTTCAGTCTTAATTAGCTTAGATATTCAATGATTGATTCTCAAATGAATGGGTATTACATAACTATTTAACATGACCTACTCATACAAGTAGAGAAAAGTAATGACCAACCTAGATAGCATATTCAAAAGCAAAGACATTACTTTGCCAACAAAGGTCAAGGCTATGGTTTTTCAGTGGTCATGTATGGATGTGAGAGTTGGACTGTGAAGAAGGCTGAGTGCCAAAGAATTGATGCTTTTGAACTGTGGTGTTGGAGAAGACTCTTGAGAGTCCCTTTGACTGCAAGGAGATCCAACCAGTCCATTCTGAAGGAGATCAGCCCTGGGATTTCTTTGGAAGGAATGATGCTAAAGCTGAAACTCCAGTACTTTGGCCACCTCATGCGAAGAGTTGACTCATTGGAAAAGACTCTGATGCTGGGAGGGATTGGGGGCAGGAGGAGAAGGGGACGACAGAGGATGAGATGGCTGGATGGCATCACTGACTCGATGGACGTGGGTCTGAGTGAACTCCGGGAGTTGGTGATGGACAGGGAGGCCTGGCGTGCTGCGATTCATGGGGTCGCAAAGAATCGGACACAACTGAGCGACTGAAATGAACTGAACTGAACTGACTCATACAAGATATCTTCAACCTGAGGTTCTTTGTCTTCTACACCAAGCTGCTTGACTAGTATATGTTAAGAGGCATCATTAATCACCCAGTGGTTGCCTGGGTACATGCTACACCCTGTCACAATAATGGATACTTTAGACATATTCCCTTTCAGTTCCCCTACTTTTAGCTGCTTTAGTTAAAACTGCATAAATAAAAGCAAGCCTTTCAGATATCTATTTGAGTTCATGAAAAACCATATAGAATTCAAGAATATCCCTGTATTCTTTTAGAAACCATTCTGAATACAAAATTCTCAATTGAGTATTTTCTTTGATATCATGATAACTTTAACTTTTTCTATTATGAAATGGTTTCCATTCCCAAACATCTATTTTTATGTCTTCTTTACCTAGATGATAGAGAAAACAGATCTATCTCAGATAACTGAGATCAGTTACAGCAAATCGATTTTGAATATATTTATAGCTGTTTTAAATTCTTTGTTGACAAACAAATCTATATGATTTTCAAAAACCTGTCAAATATTTACAGATGGTTTACAAGGAGAATGACATTTGTTGTGATAAAACTCTAAAAATATAAGTATACTGTGTTACAAATCAATTAATATTAATAAGCAATGAAAAGAAGTAAGTTTTAAGAAGTTTCCTGATGTGTTTGCTTTTGGACAAGTTGAGGTAACTGCAAATGTTCCATTTGGAAAGCACCAACAGACTTAGAAATATATATATATATATATATATATATATATATATATATATATTAATGTTTCTGTTTAGTGAATGTCTTCTGGTGAGTATTATTATGCAATAAAAGGATTCTTACAACTTGTTCCCTATCCAGTATATCTATAACACACCTTTTCCTCATGTCTTCTCCTCAATTCCCTTTGCTCAGTTTTGATTTCAGGCTCTTGTATAATAAATAAGTCGAGGCATTGTTCCTTTGCCCACAAGGCAGAGCCAGTGATCAGGAGCTATACCCGAGTTCTGCCTAGTAGGAAGATTTCCCCTCACCATTGTCATTCAGGCTTACTTTTAAATGGGACTGCAGTGTAGAAGACACATTTTCAGCTTGTTCCTACATACTCATACTTGCCTGACCCATTCATAAAACAATCTTGGCCTTTTTCTATCACTCTCAGCTGGTTATTGGGAGCACTTTATAGGCTGTAAGTGAGCCGAAAAAAATCCAGAGTCCAAACAAAATGTTCATGTAGCTTCTTTGTGCCATCTGAATCTGCCCAAGCCCAACCTTATATGTACCATGTTCATTTTACAATGGATTGTTGCTACTGTCACCAAAACATGTGACAGAACGTGTCTTACATTCCCAGACTTGAGACTGCCAATTTTAGCTATATAAGATCTACATCCTCTGCCTGCTCTTCCCTGGGGGATTCCTGTACATCCCCTGGTTCCACGAGTTAAACATCTCTGTAAATACTGTCAAGGAGACTCTCCCACACTTTACATTTTGATTAATCAATCTGGGCCTGCTGTTTCCCCCTAATTGGCTTAGCAATGATACATGACAACAATCCTTACAATTACTTTTTCCTCCATGTTACTTGAAAGCCAGAAACATTACACCAGTTATTTCACCTCCATCCCAGTCCACCACAGATGAAAGGGTCAGCAGTCACAATGATATAGCATTCTATTTAACTTCAAAAATTTCACGAATTTAAATCTTAGTAAGTGAGGTATTGACTCTGCTCTTAGATAAATAATTACATGAATTTCTGTTTTGTGTTTGTTTTTAAGCTCTCGGAGAATTGGGAGAATAAATATATTCACCTATGACTTGGGGCTGAAATTTCATTTGCACATTTATGTTTTGATGTTCAGATACAACTTTCTCAATGGTTTTCAAGAGGAAATTTGAACATAAAACCTCTTTTCACATGATTATTGTAAACTAAATTTAATGTGCTACATGTGTAAAAAAAAAAAAAAGAACACCAGAAATCTGGGACAAAATTTTAGCTATAGTTAATTGGTTTATGAGAGTAAAATATTGCTTGAAATAATTGAATAGGTCAAATGATTTTTGCACTTAAATCTTTATGCAACAGTACCTTTTCAATGGTAGTAAAAAACACAGATTTAATATTTTTATTTTCTTGGGTTTTTTTTCACCAACCGTACATACTTTAATAGTTCATGTCTCATAAAAATAACTTCTGACAAAATAAAACACATCATTAAAATAAAGGTTTTAAGTCTGAAGGCTGTATTCTTGCTGGCATTTCAACATCAATGGAACGTCACTATAGTGATGTATTATCCTGATAAATCATTTCAGAGATACCATTGTGATGATGTATTATGACTTACATATACATCATCATGGTCATCCTGGTGCTTTATTAGTATCGTATATCACCAAAATGATGAGGCTTTGATGATGTAGAATTTCTTGGTGAAATAGCAATGACAGAAGTCATATCTCTTGGAGAAATGCCTCTGTAACTTTATTCCTGAAAAGTTTATAAATATGTCATCTTTCTAACCCTGTCTCAAAAATATACATACACAAATTGAAAGAATACAGATTCTTCTGAGGGGCAAAGCTGAATTTTACAATGCAACATGCATGGATTTTCTTATTAAATTTTCCACATTGATTAATCTGAACTTTTCCCATTCATTCTAAATTGAAATATTCTCCTGGTCTTTCAACCAACAACTGATTTGCTTTTCTCCTTACATCAATAAATTGAAAGGAATCTGTCACAGGCTACATTATTGTAAAGAAGAAAATCAATGTAGTGACTCAGACAATATAGAAATTTATTTATTCTTTCATAGTTTAGAGGTACCTCAGTATTCTAGGGCCAGAAATGGTTCTATGGCATAATATAATTATACATTAAGATTACTTGTAATTACCCTGTTGTTCTCTAGGGTATGTTCTTCATTTACATGATTAAAACTCCATTTCACTTATGCTACAGAATTTTTCTAGTTTAATATATTTTTCTGTAAGTAGACTTTTATTGATGACAATCATATCTTTGCAATGAAAATAGGCATTATATTGATATTTTCAACAATCTTATGATTATAGATAAATAAAGCCATAAATAGTAAAAACAAAAATTATATTATATTATTAATAGTATAAATAATATAAAGAAAGAAAAAGTATATTACTGAAAATTATTAGAAAATAAGTACAGTTTATTAAAACTCAATCTCTTAATGAGATTAGTAAGCAATTTTTTAAAAAATCCATGAATTATTACCATTTTATAAAAATGTATTGGGTTTGTCATCAATATGATTGCATACTGATTTTCATTTTTATAAGTACATGTGATTTGTTAAAGAAAATTTGCTGAATTCTTTATAATCCTCCCAGATTATAATTCAGACAAAAATAATAACATATTAAAATGACATGCACACTATTAATTTTTCTTATTTATTAAAAACAGTAAATTAAAACTCAATTGATCTACAACAGAATTTGCATCTACTCAGTTCAGAACTATGAACTTTGTTAGTTTTATATCATAAAGTCTCTAGCAAGAGTAATAGTTATGTCTGTAATATTTGTTTCAGTTCATGGCAACTTTTTTTGCCCAATTTGATTACAAAGAGTTGTCAATATACTTTTTAAGTTAATTTCAATATGTCTACGTCAACACTACATTTTTGGATAAAATGCTTTTATATTCTTTTTTTTTTTTTTGGTCAAAATATCATATGTATATATTTATCTCTTTGAGTGTGTAGAATAAATATACATACCACATTCCTACCACCTTAGCAAATCAATAATCAATCTGTACCAATTTGACAAATTTGATTTACTTTCTGTCAAACAAAGAGGGACTTTATTTGTGAAGTAGATGAAACTGTTTATATACATGGCATAAAACATTAAAAGTACATTGACAAATACATTGCATTTTATGTTTTATAAGCTTTATTACGAATAGCACTCAAATCATGGTAGACACAGCCCAAACATAATAATAAGCTTTATTAACATGAATAAATGATGTTCGTTAATACAAAATTTTCCAAAACATTGTAATACATAGATAAATTTACAAAATATTTATGAAATCATAATTAGGATATAAAAATGTCATTACTTCAATAATTACTTTAAGCATGAGTGTTTTGAAGATTCATAAATATTTAAAGATCACATGTAAATATTCACTTATAACTCCATTAATTTCATTAGACATCACTATCAAATTATTTTGTGAAGTTAGTAAATGATAAAGGCCCATATTATTTAAAAGAATAGCTTTAGCAACTATCATTTGATTTTATATTTTTGTTATTAGAAGTTAAAATATATTAAACATTTAGAAATAAACTGAAAATAAATTATAGAGTAAATATTTCATGATTTGTGCAAATAGTTTGGAAGTAGCTTTGTAAATAATGGACATAATATATATATATATAAGAAAGAATACAAATCTTTAAAGTTGACCCATATCCAATATAACTCTAAAAAAATTATAGTTTTGAAAATATTTATTTGGATCAGTGTCAATAGAATTTCTTTGAAGTACTTTCTGTTTTAACAATTATAACTGAGAAGAGAATAGCTAAGAACTTATGTTTAAATTTGTGAGAAAATGTACCACTTTATTTTTTAAATATCAGTGCTTTCTTAGCTTTGCTCTCATAGCACTCTCTCATAAGGGACACATATTACTCAAAGACATTTAAAAATGGAAGATCTAAAATCTCCCATTGCCCATTTTCTCTGCAAGATCAAATTTAACAGCATACCAATGAGGCAAAATACCTTATTTTAACACAATGATTATATAGAAAAGTCCCAGAGTGATTAACTGTGCCTTGATTAATCATAAAAAAAAAATCCCCTTTAAAAACAATATTTCCTGTTGCACTTTTATTTCCCTAAAATTTTTTATACATGGAGTAATGATATGCCAAAACAAGACTGATGTTAGGTGAGAAAAATGTCTTTGATTTATAAAGTAGGAGAACTCATTTTGCAAAAGAGTAGGTAGAAAAGGAAAGCTAGCATATAGTAAATGCAGATATGAACCATCTAGACTGTGATTTCTTTAAGTACTAGATTAGAGATCTCTTCAAGAAAATTAAATAAGGGACTGTCTCATGCAAAGATGAGCTCAATAAAGGACAGAAAGTGTATGGACTGAACAGAAGCAGAATATATTAAGAAGAGTTGGCAAGAGTACATAGAAGAACTATACAAAAAATGATCTTAATGACTCAGATAATGATGATGATGTGATCATTCACCTAGAGCCAGATATCCTGGAGTGCAAAGTCAAGTGGGCTTTAGGAAGCATCACTACAAATAAAGCTAGAGGAGGTGATGGAATTCCAGTTCAGCAATTTCAAATCCTAAAAGATGATGCAGTTAAAGTGCTGCACTCAAAATGCCAGCAAATTTGGAACTCTCAGCAGTGGCCACAGGACTGGAAGTTGGTTTTCATTCCAGTCCCAAAGAAAGGCAATGCCAAAGAATGTTCAAACTACCATACAATTGGACTTATTTGAAAAACTAGCAAAGTAATGCTCAAAGTTTTCCAAGCAAGGCTTCAACAGTTTGTGAACTGAGTACTTCCAGATGTTCAAGCTGGATTTAGAAAAGGCAGAGGAATGATCAAATTGCCAACATCTGTGGGATCATTGAAAAAGCAAGAGAATTCCAGAAAAACATCTGCTTCTACTTCACTGACTACACTAAAGTCTTTGACAGTGTGGTTCACAACAAACTGTGGCAAATTCTGAAATAGATGGGAATACCAGACCACCTTACCTGCATCCTGAGAAATCTGTATGCAGATCAAGAAGAAACCGTTAGAACCGGATATGGAACAACAGACTGGGTCCAAATTGGGAAAGGAGTAGGTCAAGCCTGTATATTGTCATCCTGCTTATTTAACTTGTATGCAGAGTACATCATGTGAAATACTGGGCTGCATGAAGCACAAGCTGGAGTCAAGATTGCCAGGTGAAATATCAATAACCTCAGATACACAGATAACTCCACTCTTATGGCAGAAAGAGAAGAAGAAATAAAGAGCCTCTTGATGAAAGTGAAAGAAGGAAATGAAAAAGCTGGCTTAAAACTCAACATTTAGAAGAACAAAGATCATGGCATCTGGTCCCATCACTTCATGACAAACAGATAGGGAAACAGTGAGAAATTTTATTTTCCTGAGCTCCAAAATCACTGCAGATGGTGACTAGAGCCATGAAATTAAAAGACACTTGTTCCTTGGAAGAAAAAATATGACAACCCTAGACAGCATATTAAATAGCAGAGATATTACTTTGCTGACAGAGGTCCATATAGTCAAAGCTATGGTTTTTCCAGCATTTGTGTATGGATGTGAGAATTGGACAATTAAGAAGGCTTAGCACCAAAGAACTGATGCTTTTGAACTGTGGTGTTGGAGAAGACTCTTAAGAGTCCCTTTGACTGAAAGGAGATTAAACCAGTCAGTCCTAAAGGAAATCACTCCTGAATATTCACTGAAGGACTGATGCTGAAACTGAGGCTCCAATAGTTTGGCTACCTGATGCGAAGGGCTGACTCATTAGAAAAGACCCTGATACTGGGAAAGACTGAAGGCAGGAGGAGAATGGGACAACAGATGGTTGGATGGCATACTGACTCAATGGACATAAGTTTGAACAAGTTCTAGGAGATGGTGAAGGACAGGTAAGTCTGGGGTGCTTCAGTCCATGGGGCTGCAAAGAGTCAGACACAAATGAGCGATTGAATGCAACAACATGTACTGTTTTAAGTTTAGAAAATTTTGGTGTAGCCCATATCTTAAGTAACTTGTATTTAATTTGGTAGGGGTAGGGCTACTTTGTTTTGTCTTTTAATTAACCATTAATTAACCACTTAGTGCAAAGAAATAGAGGAAAACAAAAGAATGGGAAAGACTAGAGATCTTTTCAAGAAAATTAGAGATACCAAGGGAACATTTCATGCAAAGATGGGCTCGATAAAGGACAGAAATGGTATGGATCTAACAGAAGTAGAAGATACTAAGAAGAGGTGGCAAGAATCACAGAAGACCTGTACAAAAAAGATCTTCATGACCCAGATAATCACGATGGTGTGATCACTGACCTAGAGCCAGACATCCTGGAATGTGAAGTCAAGTGGGCCTTAGAAAGCATCACTACGAACAAAGCTAGTGGAGGTGATGGAATTCCAGTTGAGCTCTTTCAAATCCTGAAAGATGATGCTGTGAAAGTGCTACACTCAATATGCCAGCAAATTTGGAAAACTCAGCAGTGGCCACAGGACTGGAAAAAGTCAGTTTTCATTCCAATCCCTAAGAAAGGCAATGCCAAAGAATGCTCAAACTACTGCACAATTGCACTCATCTCACATGCTAGTAAAGTAATGCTGAAAATTCTCCAAGCTAGGCTTCAGCAATATGTGAACCATGAACTTCCTGATGTTCAAGCTGGTTTTAGAAAAGGCAGAGGAACCACAGATCAAATTGCCAACATTTGCTGGATCATCAAAAAAGCAAGAGAGCTCCAGAAAAACATCTTTTTCTGCTTTATTGACTATGCCAAAGTATTTGACTGTGTGGATCACAATAAACTGTGGAAAATTATGAAAGAGATGGGAATAGCCGATCACCTGACCTGCCTCTTGAGAAATCTGTATGCAGGTCAGGAAGCAACAGTTAGAAGTGGACATGGAACAACAGACTGGTTCCAAATAAGAAAAGGAGTACATCAAGGCTGTCTACTGTCAGCCTGCTTACTTAACTTCTATGCAGAGTACATCATGAGAAACGCTGGACTGGAACAAACACAAGCTAGAATCAAGATTGCCAGGAGAAATATCAATAACCTCAGATATGCAGATGACACCACCCTTATGGCAGAAAGTGAAGAGGAACTAAAAAGCCTCTTGATGAAAGTGAAAGTAGAGAGTGAAAAAGTTGGCTTAAAGGTCAACATTCAGAAAACAAAGATCATGGCATCTGGTCCCATCACTTCATGGTAAATAGATGGAGAAACAGTGTCAGACTTTATTTTTTGGGGTCTCCAAAATCACTGCAGATGGTGACTGCAGCTGTGAAATTAAAAGGTGCTTACTCCTTGAAAGGAAAGTTATGACCACCCTAGATAGCATATTCAAAAGCAGAGACATTACTTTGCCAACAAAGGTCTGTCTAGTCAAGGCTATGGTTTTTCCTGTGGTCATGTATGGATGTGAGAGTTGGACTGTGAAGAAGGCTGAGCACCGAAGAATTGATGCTTTTGAACTGTGGTGTTGGAGAAGACACTTGAGAGTCCCTTGGACTGCAAGGAGATCCAACCAGTCCATTCTGAAGGAGATCAGCCCTGGGATTTCTTTGGAAGTAATGATGCTGAAGCTGAAACTCCAGTAGTTTGGCCACCTCATGCGAAGAGTTCACTCATTGGAAAAGTGTCTGATGCTGGGAGGGATTGTGGGCAGGAGGAGAAGGGGACGACAGAGGATGAGATGGCTGGATGGCATCACTGACTCTATGGACGTGAGTCTAAGTGAGCTCCGGGAGTTGGTGATGGACAGGGAGGCCTGGAGTGCTGCGATTCATGGGATCGCGAAGAGTCGGACATGACTGAGCGACTGAACTGAACCACTTAATGAATTTACTTATATTGATTATCTGATTAATTTAACCTACTTCTACTTATTTTCACAAAGTAGAAAACAAGCTTGATCTGTATTTGAGCCTAGGACCAGTTAAGCTGATCTTGGCAAGAGAAGAGCTGGGGCAAAGCAAGAAGATAAAATAATAGTATTTAGTAAACTGCTCATTAGTTTAGCTATTTCCCAAATGACACTTTTTCGAACCACCATTGGTTTTCTTAAGTTGTATTAAGCTGGATGTTTTCCTTTTTTTCTCCATGTGTGTTAGGGAAGATGTTAAAAGAACAAAGGGCTTTCATGATGGCTCAATGGGTAAAGAATCCACATGTGATACAAGAGCCACAGGAGATGTTGATTTGATCCCTGGATTGGGAAGATCCCATAGAGGAGGGAATGGAAACCCACTCCAGTATTCTTCCTGGGAAATTTCATGGACAGAGGAGGCTGGTGTGCTATAGTCCAAAGTGTTGCAAAGCATGAGACTGAGCTTGCATACATGGCATAAAGAACAAAATGGGTGTGAAACACATCAAAAACGTGTGCTGGAAAAGTAATTTTTCCCAGTATCTATTTTTTTGTGTGTGTCTTTACAAACTCAGTGATCATTAGAGTCACCTGCAGACACAATCTTTAAAAGCCCTTTTCTTCACCGAAGTAAGGATATTTTAAGTTCTTAGCTTAGTTAATTTTTTGTAACATCCAAGGTTAAGAATGAAGTTTAGGGAATGTATCCTAAAGTCTACATTTAGTAACAATTATCATCAAAGTACAAGATTCTATTTTCTATATAGCATGTAATTTAGGGCAGTAGTGCCCAACTTTTTGGCACTAGGGACCAGTCTCATTGAAGGTACTTTTTCATAGACCAAAGAGTGGGGGGATGGATTGGGGAT